>NC_073691.1:156068828-156089316 GCF_029784155.1 Uranotaenia lowii | reverse complement strand
CCTGTTGAAGAATACGAAGTTGGAAGATGAGATATTGAAGAGTGAAGAGTGCGAAATAACTTGGAACCAATGTTTTTCAAATTCACTCCCCAGCAAACATGAAATCGTATCAGGAATGATAATCTGAATTGTTTACAATAGTGTTGCGAATCGCAATTCCAACTGCATAGTGAAAAGATCGTATAAAATGTCGACTAAAGGGGATTTTTTTTTATTATCTGACGGGTTTGCGCCGGGGGTCTTCAGATTTTCCCCAAAATTGAAAATTTGGTTCATTTTTGCGATTTAAAAACACATGTATTTTTTCAGATTTCTAACATTTTTATTTTTTGAGTTAGCTTCGGTTAGATTTTTTTGTAAATAAAAAATAACAATTTTTCAAAGCTACATAACTCTGTTGTTTCTCAACGGAAATTATAAAATAGCACATCAAAATGCATTGAAATTTTATCAGTTTTCCAAACAGAATAGTTGAAAAAAATTAAATAATGACCTTCAACATGAAAAGTTCTAAATAAACTTTAAATGGCGTCTAAAAGTACCGTCTGCACCACCGAATATTTTGCAAAAAATACGATTGTATAGCTCGATTCATGATGCAACTTTCATCTGAAGACACCAAAGTGGGCCATTAACACCTTGAAGAGTTATGAAAGAAATAATGACAATAAATCTCTTTTTTTGCATCGAAAACAAACAATGGTCGAACAACTGCACTCACATATGGAGATAGCAAGCACTTCTAACAACATGGAAACAAAAGAACTTATCAAAGCTAGTAAAAAACACTATTTTTTCGTCCTTTTCAGACTGCCCCCACTCGCATAACAGTCCCATATGAATTTTCGTCATTTTAGGTTAACATAAGGCTTCAACATAAAAGACTAAAAAAAGAGGTTTTGTTCTAGAAATTTCGAAAAAAAAAAATCAATTCGTGGCTTTCCTATATGAAATATACCTGAATAACAGTCCCATATGTGAAATACCACGGATTTGGTTACTTTTCAATGTTTCTTTCGGCGAAATAGTCTTTGGTTTATTGCTTTGAATCATTTAAACATTTTTTTAACTCACTTGATGTCGAATGATGCACACTAGTTTTCGAAGGCAGGTCGGACTTTCTTAGGAATGACTTCCTGAGCGAAAAACTATCGGATGCAATCAAAAATCGTAAAAAGATTCAACTTACAATGTGGAATTCATGATTTTTTTTTTTTCAAAAGTATGTTTCTTTTTCTGACAATTGCATTTAGAAGTTCAAAAATGATCAAATTTAAGTCTTAGAAAGTAGCTTGGTGAGAAAAATATATTTTGTATGGGACTGTTATGCTAGTAGATTCGAAAAAGGTTTCAAATATGGTCGATTAACAGTCCCATAATGAATAAAATTGGTGCTCTCGACCTTACCAATAACCCAATTTCGAAAATTTCAGTTCTAACGATTTTTTATGACAACCTAGAAACGATTTTCGTTTATGCTGAAAGTGGTGGTCACAACTTAAAAATATATTCCAAAACAGAAAAAGCTGATTGTCTCGCTTGCTTATTTTTGTATATGGGACTGTTATGAAAGAAGGGGCGGTAGTTTGTTGCAGCTTAACTGACTTCATGTTATATCCAAAAATCTAATAACGTATTCGTTTATACCCAGTTTTGCACCAGGTCACAACAAGTTATGCACATTTAACTGTCATTTTTAGAAGTTTATGCGTTAAGTTTTGCATCCGTAATTCCCCAGATTTGATTTAAAATGGACGGTGGAACACTGAAGATTCGTTTGTGAGCGATCGAGGTAGCAAAACACTGACGACGAATTATGTTCGTTCTAGTATGGTAAACCTCAAAACTGGGCGAATGTAGAAAACGAATACGGTAAAAGTATCATATTTTCATCATTTCACAGCCTGGGCTGGCCATACTGAGCTCTTTGATTATTTCTACAACATTTGTGCCACTTTCTCATACTTTTTTGATCAATGGGTAAGGATTTTGGTGTCCATCCAGTGCTTAGCTCCCGATATAAAAACTATGTAAAACACGTCTATATTTCATTTTTTTAATCACATTTTTGTGATTCCAAACACAGGGACTAAACCTTCTACTATTGGCATTGATTATGCTTCACAATGATCTTTGATCGAAAAATTAATAAGTTATATAGTATATGACCAGGTTGTAAAAGCAACATTTCTATTATTAGTTAAATCACATAAACAATACGATACTCAGAATTTTGGTTAAAATTTAAAGTCAGTTTTGCTGCAAACACTCTACAAAGCTCAAAAAAGTAGTGTTTTTTACCTGCTTTGGTAAGTTCTTTTGTTTCCACGTTGTTAGAAGTGCTTGCTATCTCCATATGTGAGTGCAGTTGTTCGACCATTGTTTGTTTTCGATGCAAAAAAAGAGATTTATTGTCATTATTTCTTTCATAACTCTTCAAGGTGTTAATGGCCCACTTTGGTGTCTTCAGATGAAAGTTGCATCATGAATCGAGCTATACAATGGTATTTTTTGCAAAATATTCGGTGGTGCAGACGGTACTTTTAGACGCCATTTAAAGTTTATTTAGAACTTTTCATGTTGAAGGTCATTATTTAATTTTTTTCAACTATTCTATTTGGAAAACTGATAAAATTTCAATGCATTTTGATGTGCTATTTTATAATTTCCGTTGAGAAACAACAGAGTTATGTAGATTTGAAAAATTGTTATTTTTTATTTACAAAAAAATCTATCCGAAGCTCACTCAAAAAACAAAAATGTAAGAAATCTGAAAAAATACATGTGTTTTTAAGTCGCAAAAATGAACCAAATTTTCAATTTTGGGGAAAATCTGAAGACCCCCGGTGCAAATTGTCAGATAATAAAAAAAAATCCCCTAAAGTCAGTTTCAATCGGATATGATAGAAAGTCCGTCATGTTTGTAAATCTTGAAATGACTTTGCTCCCGCGTGGGCTTCAAGTGAGAAAATTATCGTCATGTTCTCTCTGTAACCAGCAGTGCATCCAGATGGCTAAAAATCAGAAAGGAATTGAGTAACATTGACCAATGAGAGAACAGGAAAATATTGTCGCTGGCAACGATTTGAAGGCTATGAGAGAAAAATCTTGCGCATTCTCCCGATATGTACGAATAAGGTGTCGGATAACGCCCAATTGGTATAGTTTTCATCGCTTTACAAAGAAACAACATTCATACGATCATTCTATAATGTATGTATATGGAACGTATATCAAAACAGCATGAGCTACAAAAATGTTTGCTGGGTCGGTCCTTGGGCATTCCGGATTCATATCGATCTTTGCGAATCAGCTTGCATAACGAAAGCCGGTGTTCTAAGCGATCACGTGTTTTCAAGGACAGTCATTCGACATTATTGAACCATGTCCGGCTCAGCGTATCCGTCAAGTTTTAACCACCAACTGAATAACGATTTACACTTACTTCCCTTGAACTTCGTGAAGACGGTTCTTAGCACTCTTCGCTGGAATACTCCAAATGTACGCAGATCATCCTCAGGCAATACTTATGTATCGTGCGCGTAGAGGATAATCGATCTAACCCAAGCAACATTTTAAACTCTGAATGGTTTTATAAAAAAAAATAGTTGTTGTATAAGGGATTTATAAAGTATTGTTTGCTTTGTAACGTAATTTATAAGGAACTCTATATGATTGCCCTTTAAGATAGCTTAAAAACCACTATAGAATCTTTTTATAGAACTCCTGTCAAATTTTGTGTTGGTTTTATAACCATTAATTTTTTTGGTTGAGAAGAGCGCTAAAAAGCAATTATTAAACCTCTCTAGAAAACCAACCTTGAAGAAAACAACAACAAAGAATGTTTTATAACCTTTAATTTTTTTGGTTTAGTAGAGCACTACAAAGCAATTATAAAACCTCTCTAGAAAACCAACAAAGAATGACAATCCAAATCGGATCGAAATGTCAAAATGTGTATGTGTGGCATCGCCTCAAATGTTTACCACCAAATGGAGTATTTGACTAATTATTTTCTTGGGAAAGTCCAAATTGTCCTGAAGAACACTTGAAGAGCAACGAAGAATGACATTTAGAATTCAAACGGAATGTAAACAACAAAACCAAAAATGTTGCGACAACTAGAATCGTTATTTTCCGATGTTACCTGAATGTCCCCGGAATAAGCGAGTTCGAGAGGCAAAGGATATCGTAATTTTGCTGCAAAGCTTGAACTAGTTATTTTTGCACTAAAGAACTTTCCGGTTGACAACATCGAGCCGTATCGGGATTTTCCATTCGAAAAACATCAAAAGAACACAAACAAAAATTTCATAAATCATAATTAATTATTATACAAGATTTTTTTTATTAATAAATATCCCATCACAATTTCTTTTCACAAAGAAAACCATATTGCTCATTAAGAACTATTTTTTGGCCTTTCGGATTGAGGCCGTCCAAAAAGTCTTTTCCTCCATCTCCAGCTGCGAAAATACGATTGTCGGAATTTGATGAAAACATCCAGTTTTCGATGTGTCCGCTCGTTCCACAGAGTGTTCTCCCAGCCGGTTCTAGCTTCCCAGTGGGCGGCTTTTTCTGCTATTACGATGAAACGCTGCACCAGATCGAGGCTCATTTCTGCAACTTGTTTTCTGGTTCCGATTGTTGGCGTAGTAGAAAACCTTACGTGGACCACAAACTACACCGTAGAGTTACTCGAATTCTTGGAGTCGGACGCGGAAAACTGGAGAGATCAAACTTAGTTTTGGTCAAAGCCGTCGACGGAGAAACTTTTTGAATGATGGTTTTGTTTCGGAGGGGCAAATAAATTTTTTGTTTTGTTTTTGTGTTGCGTCGCTGACAGCTGCACTGAAATAAGAACACTAAAAAAGATCCTAGAAAAGATCGTTTGGTTTTAAGGGTTTTATAAGGAGCAAAACTGATGTTCTGCAGAAACGTTGTTCTTATAATTGCATTCTTCCAGAATTGTTGAATTTATAGTTGGTTTCTTCAAGTCAAAAAGGTTTTTCATTGAATCGCCATTTTCCTATGGAATAAATGAAAATTAAAACGAATTTTTCATGGAATATTATAATAGTTAGCATTATTCGTTAAAAATTGCAACGATTGATGTTTTGAAATTTGAATAATATATCATAAACTGATATAACGCAATGTATTAACAATCCTGAAAAAATATTTGATTTATTTAATATTTGGAGAATATTTATTAAAATATTCTATTTCGGAAGATGACGAGGGCGCGCGGTCTATATTCGAGTTTATCGAAAAATCAACCGATAAAACTAAAAGCGCATCAACTTTATCCATAAAGTAACCGATTAAATCGATTAAGATATTTGAAGTAATATGATAGAAGGGCATTTTTGTGTCTTGGTCGAAAAAAAAGTTCACTCTTATTTTTAATTGTTTAAGATTATTTCATTTTAATCAATGCAGTTTAAAAACCCTTTTTCGGATTTTTTTTGTTTTGTGTCAGAAAGTCAGAAGAAATTATTATCTGGAACATGCCTTCGGAAAAACCCTTATAAGTCCATATGGTTGTGTAAGGTACTTGAAAAGTTCACTTCAGAACCTCCTGTAGGTGGGCCTTTTTACACTTATAAGTGTTTTTTAGATGTTTTAATGGGGTTTATATAACTAAACGCTGTTTTATAACTAAGTTTTGCAGCGCTCCTCCAGTTTCTTATAAAACTTAAATTGTTACTTGGGTAATCATCATCTTGAGCACTTTAAACTTCGATGAGCGATTAGTCTTTCGACCGCAGATTTTTGCGGCATCCGTAGTAAGCACGACTTCTGCATATTTATTTACCACCGGATATCAGGGCTCGGGACCGCAGGCCGGTGTATGCTTCATCTTGGACATATTAATCTTCAATTGATTTTTTTCAGCTTCGCTTTTCAGCTCGCGGTAGATCTCCACCGATTGGGTTTATTCAAAGCCCCCAAAGAGATTAGAATTAACTCAGCCTCCTTTGCCTCAGTAAGGGTAAAAATACAGGGAAACATCAAGCTTGAAACCTTATTGAAACGGTAACTTTAGTAGGATGACTTCACTCCAGTCGAAAGGATTGGGATGTCATAAAAACGGCTATGTTAGGGAACAAAAGCATTATTTTATGATTAACAAGGTCTAACCTATACCTGCTGTCAGAAGAACTATTTTTCTTAGGAGCCTACTGTTTCGATATTCAACTAATTTTGTAACATAAATCAAATCGTGTTCATGACAGTTATGCATAAAGCATTAACTGGAATATGAATGAAGATATTTTTATACGCTTATAGATTTGTCTCTCACTAGTTTGATGGTAAAAATTAATATGCATATAAACGGTTTTCACCGGTTCACGCGACCACCGTGAAATGTCACATCTCTACATTGTTTTTCCCTTCTTTTCGAAACACTTTGTGCTTTGTGCTCCCGGCTAAACAGAATACACAAAGCATACTTTCGTGAAATTCTCACAACAGGACACCTGTGTCTGTGTGTGGTTGACCGATGGGGGAGTTCGGTAGGGTAACAGCAACCGAAATCGAATCATTTTTGAATTAATCATGTTTTTTTTAAGAAAATCTGAATTTGACACACCCAAAGAATAAACGTGAAAAGCTGTTAATTTTGCGGATTTTTTATTTTATTATTAACATAGCCACTAACAACGAGCCGAAACTAGCTGCAATATCACGCTGCCTCCTTCAGCAGGTTCTTGTTTCAGTTCTTTCGTTTCAACGATGGATATGCAAATGGGGACATCGGAGCATGGAAACAGCACTGACTCATATTGTATTTCCCATGAATACTGTGATTTAAGTTGTGGAAATAAATTGAGCACTTCTTTACTCAAATATTGACTGGTGAAAACTTCAGTATTTGAATCTTTATTTTTCTTGGATGTACCTTACGATTTATGGTTAGTCTATATAGGCGACTACTTTATTTTTTAATAAAATCGAAAACTTCGAATTTTTGTTCTGAATAACCTGAAATTGAAATTCGGATTCTTAATGTGTCCATTTATTAAATTTTAAGTCGTTTTCATCCCAGCTAACATGAAATCGTAATAGAAATGATAATCCAAATCGAATATTGAGACATTTTCAATAACTATCGTAAACACGTTGGTATTGAGTGATTTTCTATCATTCATTTACGGTAAGCTTTGCCCAAAAAAAATTGAATCGGATAGCAGTTTAGTCAATTCGTAAATATGTCTTCAAAATGTTGAGAATATGTTCATTCGACATTTACGATTTGAGTGAACTGAATTACGATAAATGGGCGGTCCTTCAATTGACACTCTCTCCGGTCTCTTCCTTTGATCGGTTCGTAAAAAGAAAATCTCACCTACAGGGTGGCCACTCAAAATCAATTTTTAATTTCCCGCATTTTTCCCGTTTTTTCCCGCATGGTCTCACGAAATTCCCGGTTTTATACAACAGAAAACCAAACAAAATTCCGAATGTTCATTTTTGAAACCATATAAACGAATATCGATTCAGCTTTCTTTTAATGGTAAATGCTCTATAAATTGTTTTTGTTTCAGTTATGTTTACCAATTGACCTGCAAATCATTTGATTGATAAGCAGGGTTTTTTTTTCAATTGTCTAAACCTATGTCACTCGATTCGAAAATGTTGATTATCATTATTCAATTTTATTTGTATGTCATATATTTTTAAGTATTTTAATTTTTTCGTCCATCAAGCTTGCCTCTCTCTGAGCGTCGAAAAGCACCTTCAATTTGTTCGCTTCCAGTTCCTTACTCTCCTTTTCTGCCTTTCGCTCCCGTTTCGCTATAGTTTTTTTCAAATTTTCCTCCATTTTTTTGCGTTTAAGGACTCGACATATCTCGAATGAGAATTGAGAATTGAGACCATGCATTCTGAATTAACGATTTCGTTACCGTTATAGCTGTAACTCCCCCTGACCCCCTGAAAAGCCTCTTTCAATCGTCGCGTTGCCATGAGACAAAATTAGAATTTTCTGCAATAAGGTCGTTAAATTGAAGAACTCCTTTCGATTCGCCCATAAGTTCCATCCAAAAAATATCCAATCGTTGTGTTTTTCTTCAATATCCCGAAATGATGTTCTTATTGAAGGTATTGCACACAATTGTTCGAATTCGTCCTTAATTTTATCAGCACAAGCTCTACTTAAGTGTTGCTTTTCAACAAGTACTTCTAGACACAGGTCTAAACGTTTTTTGGCAATATCTCGATAGTGTGCAATCACATCGGGATTGGATGGGATAAGTCAAGGGAGATCTTATTGCCATTTTATTCAAAAATCGTCAGTAAAACGAACTACAGCTATTTTTGAATACAAGGATATCCTTGTCGGAAACATGACCAGACTCTTTTGCTTTCTTAATTGCCGATTTAGTTGAGAATCCAATTTCTAAGCTTCCAGTAGGTAGGAGATTTATTTTTGTGTTCTATAGGTGTTTTTTTTTATTTTACGTTTAGTCGTTCAGGCTTGGCTTTACAACTGTCTTTATCAATGCTCTTACAAGCCCGGTTAAATCATCGAAGAGAAACGGAACCATACTCGCGTAAAATGGACTCAACGGTCAAAGCGGCCGTAACAAAAAAAATACTCAGTTTTGGTCCCAGCAAATTATCATCTACAGCTTTGGCAACAATGTCAAATACCTTCGACCGGGAAATCGATGGAAAACTCCGCTTAAAATTTGAATGATTTTCCTTAATCTTTTCTCGTCTTGTTTTTTTTACCTCGTCGACAAACCGTTTGAGGTACGTTAGCATTTTGAAAGCACGTTCAGCAACGCGTTCATTTTCCACCCAGCGAATGTCACACAATATTAACGAAAACATAGTTGAACCCGTTACTGCAGTATAATCTGCCCTTCTAAGGGGGCATCCATAAATTACGTAACGTTCCTAGGGGGGAGGGAGTAAGCGCGATCGTTACGAATTATGACATAGGGGAGGGGGGGAGGTATGCTCATCGTTACGTGACGATTTTTCCTTAAAAATTTCATTTTAATCGCAACTATTCTTATGTCAAGAAATTTTTGTAGGATGATATGCAAACCAAAATCTGTTAACAATTTGTAAGTTTCAACATGATTGAAACTGGTTTCCTATCTGATGATTCTGAGATAGACTTTTTAAAATGTGTATTGAATATCCGTGAAATTATCGTTGGAAAACCGAATATTAGGTACATTTACCCCCAAGAACCGAAACCGGACGGAAATTTTACTATTTTTTCCTCAATTTGATTAAAAAAAATGCAATTTTGATTATTCAAACGAATATTACTAACTGCAATATACTTTGCATAACAAGTTATGCTCCTTGAATATAATCAAATAAACAAGGTACCCGCATAAATTAGTATTTTTTTTTTTTTTGTGGCGTTTAAATAGCTTTGGGAAGCTGACGCTGAAAGTGAAATGTGGGTAAAGGGGTCGGGGAAATAAAAGTTTAGAGTAGGCAGCTTAGAATAGTAAGCGATCTTGAGACGTTGGTTATACCATCCTGCACTTCCTTAAGTCCACTTCGGATGAATATGAACTGAAAGCAGAACAAGATAGTGAACTAACCCCTCATGATACCAGTTGGAGGAAATACGTTGGCGGTTTGAGACAGGTCGCTTAATTAATCCCAACGAAACTAACTACAGTATTTATATATAATTTAAAACAATAAAATAAATTGGAACGCTCTCACCATGTTATAGAACTCTATGTTCAGCTGTTGATAAAATCCTTGTGATGAGAGCCATATGTTGCGAAACCATCTTAGGGGTCCTTTGATGTTAGGTGATGGCTTGAAGTTTACTCGAGTTATTTCAAACTCGACGTCCCGGGTCATCGTATAACCAATTGATTTGGCGGTAGTGGCGGTAATGCATGCATACATGAAAAACAAAAGAAAAGAGAAAAAAAGAAAGAAAAAAAAGGATTTTAGTTCATATAATCTTTTAATATATAAAAAAGAAGCCCAGTTCAAACTAATAGCTCGAATAAATAGGAGAAGTAATCTACATTATTCCTATCACAGAATCACACATCACAGAATCATGCAAATTCATCAAAATATGGATACAAGAGCCTATTTTGTCGTTTGAGCACCGCCCTACCCTACCCGCCTCACACAGTTTCCTACGTTTGAATAAGATTTTAAAATGATTAGGACCGTTTGTTTTGAACTTGAACTAAAACACTATAAAAACAACACAGGAGACAGATATGTTTTACAAACATAAAAACACGAAATATCATTTCCATCCAATTAGCCCCCAGTGATTGAAAAAAGCTAGATTTAAGAATAATCCCTCGTAATTCATAAACCGCAAATACACATCCACTGGAGCATTGGGGAGGAGAATGGTATTTAAAAGTGTTAACCCACTCCTTTTCAACTGTTTGAATATATCTGAAAAAAAAAGAACCCAACCTCCGAATGATCAGAAAAAAAAGAAATAAAAAGAACAAACACAGAACAAATTTATAATACACGAAACTTACTAAATAACAATAAAGATAAAATCAAAAATGAATAAATAAACAAAACAAACAAAGAAAAACACTTATAACATACCCGCATAAATTAGTATTATACAATAACGATTTCCATTATCTTCTTCCTAAGACACGCGAAAGATTTGCTTTATAGTTTTGGATTATTGATGTACGATTAAGGTAGTTTTTTTCCATGAAATGGAATCGTTTGGACGCACTTTACGATACAGCGAACGGGTCGTTAAGTAGAGTAACCATTCATTTTTTTTGCTTTTTTCTACTCGTTCTAAAACGGTTTGATCATTCGTGTTATCTTTATCTAATGATCCAATCATAAAATGATGATGATACCACATATCGTGAACTAAACATGAAAATATTCAAAATCATACTGGGGTTTTGGTTATTCTATCTTATTGAAGTCAAATTTTCGAATTAAAAGATAAACATTATTTTACACATTTTTTTATTTCAAACATTCTATCTTGAAGCTGCCGTTGTAACACAATTTACCACAAACACTGAGTTTGGCCACGGTCGCGCGATCCAACTCCTGTTTGACGCTGTGGCGTTTCCGCGGTTTTCCAGTGGTGGTGCTTGGTTGTCCTTGAATTTGCCACGCTTCTTGGGCGATGGAATGCCATATCTTGCCATCTTCCTCCGGTGACTATCCGCGGCCTCCAATTGCCTAACAGCCCCTAAAAGAACATTATTTTGAAAGAAGCATTAATTTTTGCTTATATTCAAGTATTGATAAATATCTAAGGTTACTCACCATTACTGGCAAAGCTAGCTCCGTCGCCGAATGATCCGACCTTTCTCCCTTTCCAGATTCACAAGATTGAACTCTGGCTGGGTTTTTTTTCACGAATTAAACCACGTGTGTTAACGTGACAGCAAAGAACTTAAGGCGTGTTGCAAAAAACCTCGAATTATTTTAAGGATCGTTAATTGTATCTTCCAGGAATAGTTTTTTATCATTTCAGCGCGTTGCTAAATTTATCGATTCGGTATTCAGAAGATTCTTAGAATCTTCCAGAAATAGTATTTCATCCGTTTTAGCAGAGACACATTAAACCATGACGCGATATGCACGTTACTATTAACGTAATCAGATGAGAATAATACGGATGATTCAGCGTATGGTATTAACGTATGCGGGTAGATCATCAGCTAAAAAGCACATAGCTTCTCGTAATAAGACAAACAGTTTATTTTATCAGACTGTTATCATCAATGACTACTTAAAAGCGATTTGGATAGATATTAATTCCGTTTTGAAGAACTTTAAGAAAAATATTTCAAATATTTTTTTCTTTTGAAAATCAGTACTTGAAATGTGTTTTAACAGGCTATACAACGTCCTCAAAAATTCATCCTAATTCCATTCACTTTTCCTCAGTCCCTCCTTGAACGCTTTATGTACAGTGTGAAGTCCACAGCTCCCAATGGTGAGAATCGTACGCCGGATTCGAAACAAGTTCTTGAACCTCGCTAGCTAGTTCCTTGAGCATTTTCCAATTTACTGCTGGACCATCCATGGAATACTGAATCACTCGTTTCAGTAGATCAGGATTTTTAGAAAAACATATAGTTTCACGCCATACAAAAGGTCATTCGAGCGCGTCGACGATAAGAATGAAGAACCAATATACCTTGCTTCAACTAGGTTTGTGTTCCAGAAGCGCACACTAATATCCATTTGTTGATTCTGCACAATCTTGTTTAACGTTTCGTCAAATCCTTAAACGAACTCGCTACAATTCTGTAGTAAATTGAAAACTTCATTAAAAAAATAGAGAGCAATACCGTGTGGAATCAAATAGCTTATTTTTGTTCTTCCTTTCTATTCGATTAGCAATCTGGCTGTTCGGGAACATCCTTTTGTTGTTCAATGAAGCAAGTTTAAACTAATTGAAACAGTTCCAGTTCGGCAGGAGGATTCGTTTCGACCTGGTAGAAATCGGTCGAAGTCAATTGGAAAGCGACTGGTGATCAACTGTCAATCCATTTCCACTTGTTTCGACCTATTTCGACTGAATTTCATTGAACAGATTTTCAATGAGTCAAAAATTCCCGACTTTTTGAAAAAATTCCCTGCTTTTTCCCGCTTTTTCCCGTTGGATTTCAAATCCCGTCTTTTTCCCGCTTTTCCCGGATGGGTGGCCACCCTGCACCTATAGAGCTTAAGCGTAGACCATATCACCTGATGAGTTAGCATCGTGGTAAGATACCGGTAGACCAACTCGGAAAACTGGAATTCAAATCTCGGTCGAGGAATTTTTTTTTTTGTTTATTTTGCTTTTTGTTGGAAAATCGAATCGTTGGAATCTTGTCATTGTAGATATATCGTCTCCACTTTTGTAGCTATATGCTATTTTGGTAAGTTTAATACAATCTTTTTATCTGGTATATTTGTTTGAATAATTCTGTTGTTCCTGCGTTATACCTTCATAAATGTTTGCTGGGATACGACCACAGTTAATAGTCTGTGATGGGAATCTAATCAAAACCTCCAGTTCTCGTGACTCGTGATAAAGACTCTCAAAACTTGTCGAAACATTGGAAATTTCAAATTCATAGTTGTTCGATCTAGTAGACCGGAAAAGCCGAAAAACATTACTATAAATATTTCTTTTTTTTAATCTCCCAACCCAAGCTCATTTTGTTCAAACAAGTAGTTAGCTTAGGTTAGGCGAGACACATCTTACATTCAAGTCCAATTTGGGGACACCTTAATCCAAATCAATTAGCGCCTGATAGATCACCGATGGCACACTATCGCTCGTTCAGAGTTCCAGTTGAGCCATGATGATTAGGTGTGTACTCGCATCTAGTCGGGACGGGATCAAACAAGTTCGAACACGTCATAACGCGTCCATCTGTTCCGAACACCGACGCGACCGATCGACGATGATGTCGCGCTGTTTATATGCTAACTAGCTGGCCTCGCCTACGCCGAATAAGGAAGTTTGCCATTTTGGAAGCCAATCCAGTCATACGGGCTGCCGAAGTCACAACGAGTAAGTGTTTTGTGTATCTTTCATTTTCACTCGACCTTAAACGAACAAATAAGTAAAGCTCTGACAAATTACCGGAATCTGTTTTGGCGAACGAGATTATCTCACAATGAAAACGGAACTAAATTGTTGGTCAAAATAAAGGTTATTTTGAGATTGGATGAATAATTTGTGTTTGAATGATAATAGCGAAGCATTTTCGGATACAAAGTCATACAATTATCTAATATATAAAGATGAGTTGGACTATATATGTTTGTTTGTTTGTATGCACCTTATACAAATCGACACCGCTTAACCGATCAGCCTGAAATTTGGTACAGAGATGTATTTGAACCAGGGTAAGGTTTTAGTGATAGTTCTGAACCCCTCCCACCTAAGAAAAGGGACCCTCCCATACAACTTTCGTTTTTTCTCCCACGAACCAAAAGTCATGGCACCATTTTGTCGATAGATTTTCGTTTCTTTTGGCGGGGTTGTTTTTACCACCCCCATGGGCTGGACGTTAGAAACGACCATCCAGAGAGTTCACGTGTACTGGATAGCAAATCAAAGCTTGCTGAGCATTCAAAATTTGAAAGGGAAAATTTTGGCGGGTGTTTTTTGTCATTCAACTTCAAAGCACGTGAAACCGGTACGAGATGTTTGGATGCAATAATATGTCTTCATTTTGAATTGAAAAATCTAACTAGCCTGTCAGGAATATAGATATTGACAAGAACTGTACATAGTGTATATCAAAGGTCTTTACCGCCGCTGGGGGGCTTTGAGGGTCTACAAAAACATACAGTGAACTGAACAGTGAACAATGAATTGACTTTTTCACCTGAACAACTATTTGGACTGAGTGTTGAAAAACTTATGAACCGATTTTCATAAATTCCAACTTTTAAGAGCTAACCATTCTAATATTTATGGGATTTTTTATACAGAAAGAAAAATTTATTAGATTCAGCTTTCAGCCTCTTAGATATTCTTCGAGGAATTCAAACGGGGGTTTAGAAAATTTATTAAGAAATTAAATCTAAGATTTTGAGTTTAATACAATTTAATTTCATTGGCAAATTTCTAACTTTTGAGTCATTTTTGGACATCAATGTGGCTTGACAACATTGATCACTTTTCACAATGATTAATGGGATGATTGTGTCCAACAATGGAAACATTGAAATATAACTCAAATTAAATCTATTTCATAGCATTATAATGGTAACTTCGGTTCTGAGATAGTTTGTTCTCTATAACTTAAAAAAACTATAAGTGGAACTTTTAACGTTTAAGAACAAGTACTCTTAAAGCAGTGTGATTTTAAAAGCACACATACAATTGAAAATATGCAAAGTGAGTTTTGAACATAATTCAACAAGATTCGATAGTCTTTTTTGAAAATTTCTAAGTAACCAAAACTTGGATATACCATTGTACAGAGAGATCATGTAACTTGAAAAGTGGAATGATTTCCAAAAGAAGTTTTTATTAAATGAGGGATGTGAAAGTAAATAAAAAAAGTTTTATCAGCTGAAGATATCAGGTAAATGCTATTCAAGCTTCCTTAGAAATGGTGGGTGAAAAAAAATGTTTGTTATGATAGGATGAACAAGCATTCTAGGGAAATAGTTTTAAATTTCTTTAAACACAAACAATTTTTTTTTTCAATGAACACGAGAAAAACAATAAATAATCTCAATCAAAACATAAAAAAAGACAAACAAAACTTACATAGCTCACATGGCCTAAGATTGGCGAAATTTCTTATATCTAATGATGAATACAAAGCTTTCAAAATTTCGAAAAGTCCAACGACTCATTTTGATTTATATTTTATGCGAACCCGAGCAAGGCCGGGTAAAATCAGCTAGTTGCAAATAAATTAACCCGCGTTCCCTTTTTCTAAAGGACGGATTATCATAAGGGATGAAAATTCCTGGAAAAAGTTCCCTTTTTTGTCGTCTGATAACAAATTTGAAATCAGGGATCGATTGACCTGTTCCAAAAAACTCCCGTATAAAAACTTTCGTCTAGATCCAATGCATTACTAAACGATTATTGCAAAAATATTAAAGTTCTAATATGGACGTCCTCTTTTTCTAACGATGGATACAAATGTTGAAATCAGGAATCAATTGATGGTCCTGTAAAACCCCCGTGTATGAATTATCGTCTTAATCCGTTCAATAACAACGGAGTTATTGCAAAAACGTTGAACTGATAATATGGATGACCTAACCTTTTTTTTACAAAATTTGAAATCAGGAATTTTTTGCCCGTCCCTCAAAACCCCGCGCGCAAATTTTCAACCAATCCGTTGCATTATAACATCAATATCACAAAAAAACAATGAACTGCTAAAGTGGACGACCCCTTTTGCCGACCCCTGACTAAAAATTTGATAACTAAAACCAATTGTTTGAAAAATTATTAATACACAGAATTAATCGTTTTCTGAACTGCGACTGTGTATTGTATAGTCTCCAATGTGGATTTAAATCTGGGTCGAGTAACCTAACAGCTATCTGCGAGCTATTGGACTCCCTTATTAAAAAAGTTGACTCTAAAAAGTTGTAGGTGCTCTTTTTCTCGATTTAAAAAAAGACTTCGACACTCTCAACCATGAATCTTAAAAAAAACCAAAGTGTTGTGGTATCTGAGGCACAGCGAACGACTTGATAAGATCTGTCTAACCGTAAACAATTTGTTTGTTAAGAATTGCAAGGAGCTCTTTAGGAGTTCTAGATATCGGTGTCCCGTAGGCAGGGCTGGTAGCGGTTCGACAATGAAATAGTAGGGACTTTAGTGACCAAAATTTGAAAAAAAGTGACCAAATAGTGACTTTGAGGACCGAAAAAAGTGACCAAATAGTGACTATGCAGAACGAAAAAATAACTTTGAAGTACAAAAAATGTGACCAGTCAGGCCCGTGCGATGGACCCTTCCGGGGGGGTTTTCAAAATTCAAATTTAGATAAAATTAATAACAATACCAAAAATAAACAATTGAAAAGGAAAGGGTTTTCTTACACCATTTGTCACTCATGTTCAACACAAAAACTAAAAAAATGACTGATAAACAAAATTTTGGAAACATATTACAATGAATGTTTCAAATTTTCGATAAGTCAAGAAAGTAAGAAATAAATTAGTTTCAAAAGAATTTCTAGGCAAATTTAAAATTAAAAAAAATTTGAATTCTAACATAAATGTCACATCTTGTACAAAACTTACCATGAATAGATGTTAGGAAAATGATAATAATTGGTAATTTTTATTCATCTAAATTTGGAATTCTTTTCCTCATTTTTAACTGGAAGTAGTGAGAAATTCCGCTGTAATTTTTTAATTTGAACAAAAAATATTTAATCACGATTTAAAATGTAAATTACTGAATAAGAAATGAATTTTGAACAGAATTTATTCAATGTTTGATGTTTTAATTTAATTTTATAAAAAGAAGAATATATTTATAATTATTTTAAAAGTGCCAGTTATTGAAGCCAGACATAAAACCTTTAATAAAGTAAAATCCTCCAGCTATCGAAATTTCATTTTTGAAGCTTAAATAATAACTTCATGTTCAACTGCAGTGACAAAGAAATGTTAGAAAATGAGTAATTACGTGAATGATAAAAACTGATGAAAAATTAAAAATAATGAGTTCAAAACTTTTGTTATTTATATTGAAAGCACAAATCAAATACAAAGTTAGTTAACACTGCGTATTAAAATTTATTTTTAAAGTTTGCTACTTAGAACAATTTTTCAAACTTTTTAGATTAATTTTAAAATCATGATCGATCCAAAAAACATGATTTCTTATAAAAAAATATTAATAAAATGTTTTTAAATTTTCAATCGCTGGTTTTTAAGCTTTGAATTTCAAGCTCTGAGTTTTTTGTCTCTTTTGATTAAAATATTGGGTCCTAGAAAAAGAACAGAAGGTTGAAATTATGTTTTATTATTAAAAATTTGGAGTTAAAGGCTTATGGTTGAAGAACACGAAAATTCAGAATTTAAAAACAAGGAAACAATTGTTAAAAATATGTCTTAAAAATTAAAAAAGTTTGGCAAGTTGATTAGAAAATTGAAAAAAAAACTGTACAGTAAAATTCGGAAAATTTATTTTAAAATTTAAAAAACAATATGCAAATAAAAAAGATTAGTTTTTAAAAACATTTCAGGAAGAGTTTTTTCAATAAACATATTTCACTATAACCATTCTGGTGCTTATTTTTTTAAATTATTGATTTGGTAAATAGTGTCCTAAACTAGAAATATTGTCAAATTCGGCCGAACACATTGAGTTTTGGTGGTAAAGAGTTTATTTCTAGTAAAATCAATCATTGATAGATAACTGATTATGGAAAAATGTCATTACAAGTATTTTTGACATCACAGCAGAAAGTGTAAAAAAAAAAATTGATTCTCTATTTAAAGCTTATCAATTCATATAAAACTTTTATTTTTAAATAATATGTTTTTGATTTGAGTTTTTGTAAAAAAAAAGTGCAGATACTTCTCTAAAGATTTTTAATTATTTTCAAAAGTCATTTCAATAACAAAAGCTGATAGGAATATTGCATACATATTTCGATTCGGGGAACCCAAATAAGTTGAAATTACCGTTTAAATTCATTGCAACTAAGAAAAATGTAAATTTTGTGGCCTTGTGTAAATTTTTAAAACCCTTTTTTTAAATAGTTAGAAGAACAAAAAACACGAAATAAAATTGAGTATTAAATTGTTTTTTTTAAGAATATTTCATATCAACATAACATTTGTTATGACATGAAAGATTTTTTTAATTAAAAAAATGGTTTGTTTCAATCTCAACCTTAGTTACACTTCTTAATAAAAACCCATTCTAAAGACTAGATAGGGTTTTTGTATATCAAGTTTTGAGTTCCAATACAAAAGGTTAATTGAACTAAAAATTAAAATCTACAATCAAAGTTAGTTTCAATTCATGAACGTCAAATAATGTCGTAGATCGAAATGTCTCAAGCCAAGGGTGATTCATGCCGAAATTCCGCCGGAGGCGAAAAAAATTTCTGACTGACTGATCAGAACCTGACTGACCGTTACTACCTTCAATATTGACACACGCAATTCAAATTACTCCTTCTTCATTGGTTTATTTTCGGTGAAAAAAGTGACTTTTGGTGATAAAAGTGACCATTTTTCGGAAAATAGTGACTTTAGTGACCAAATGATGAAAAAAGTGACTTTTTAGTGACTGACCCAAAAAAAGTGACCAAGTCACTAAAAAGTGACTCGCTACCAGCCCTGCGTAGGGCAGCAACATAGGGCCTTCCTTATTTTCATTATACATAAAAGATCTCAGCAAATTACCTCTGCATGGTGTTCCCGCCTATTTGCTGATGATACAGCTCTTTTGAACCTCGGCACCTGTGCTGAAAGTGTTACCATGCATATGGAAGAAGATTCTGAAGTTCTCTATAAATACTATTGCACAAACCTTCTGACACATGTTCTCACCAAAACAAAGTATATGATCTTCCGCTTTTGCCACGTCTACAATCCATTCAAAAACGTTGCCTAAAAACTATTTTTAATCTTCCTTTACTATATCCCACTAATCCAGTATATTCTAACAGGTCACACAACATATTACTACTGACCATACTGACTGAACACTCGATTTAGTTTGTTGGATGATTTTTTTTCCAAAAGCACGCAATATCGATTGCAGAGTGCGCATCGATCGATTTGAAGAAATGCTATTCTAGTTAGAAAGTGCCTCCCAACTTACAGGCCACCTACGATCGGTATTGCAAATCTGCAATATTTGACAAAAAATATTAGCCAGAAAATGATCGAGTTAATCGTAGGCAAACAAACTAACAAACAGAAAATGCTATTTTTAAATATACACCCAAATTTCAGCCTTAACTCCAATAACTAGTTCTCAATATTTCAACGTCATAAGCATACGATATGGAAGCCAGAGCCGATGTTTCGATTTGAAACCGCCAGCATTGACCTCCCGCGCAACTGCAAAAAAGGCAGTAGGAAAGCAAAAAAAAAAAACAGTTTCTCGTTTCCAATTTCCATTCCCATCATAAGACAATACTGGCACACCTCCGGCCAAACGCCACACACAGGGGTAAATGTACCTTAAAAGCGATCAAAGTTATTTGTGGACAAACGGTAAACGATAGATATTTGATGTCTTCACAACATTTTCATATTTTTTGATGATCTATCGAATTCTTGAAAGAAAAAAGTAATTTATCCACCTGGAAAGGAAAAAAAAATTCTTAAAATAATTAGTTAAGAAACTTGATGTCTTTACAAAAGTTGTAGATTTTATTATTTTAAGAAACTTTGTTGAAGACACCATCAAAATCGTATGGAAATCATTAAAGTTACGATCATTTTGAAAATAATACAAGTAATTTTTAGTTTTTATTTAATATCAGTTCGCTTATCCCTCAAAAAACGTACTGGCCATCATATACATAGAGTTTTGTAATTTTTGCTTTCGATTTTCTTTAATCATAATCTTTTTTATAGATTAATCATATATAATTCAGAAATAAGGAATCCATTATTGTGTCATATGTTTCCAAAGATAATTTACACTCTGTAAAAAAGGCTCCAAAACTGTTAAGTGTATTAAACCGGGTTTTTAGTATACGATTCACAAACTTGGTATATTTGAAAAAGTTGTTCAAATTGTTGAAACACACAATTTTTTGGAACATGTAAAATACATATTTCAACTAAAAAAGCAGATATACTACAAAATATCCAAAATAATGCCTTTTTTCCGTAAGTTATATATTACGAGTTCTACCGACTCGTAAAGTTTTTTGAGTGGGTTTTGTTGGTCAAGTTCGCTCTTTATTGATATATAAATTTGACCTAAGTTCTGGATAGATTTTTTGCAAACTAGCAATCAATAATGAGCTTTTTCCCCTAAAAAAGAGATCAAACTGAGGGTTTTTTCTTC
>NC_073691.1:155988816-156068328 GCF_029784155.1 Uranotaenia lowii | reverse complement strand
TGGAAGAATCAGAAATGATAAAACAATCGAGGTATTTATCTTCTACAAAACGAAACAGTAAGCAAAATTAAAGCGAGTTTTTCAACTGTTATGGCTTCTAACTAAATAGTTCATCTATAACCATGAACCAAAAAGCTTGTGGTTCAAAAATTGGTAATGTTAGCAGGACATTACATCGACGTGTTTAAAAAAATGTATGGTTGCTTCATCAACTTTAAAATACTTACTTTACTACTTACTTAATGATCCCGCGCCGATCCTCCGGTGCATAGGGCCGTGGTAAAAAACCTCCACTGTTGACGATCCGGAGCCAGCGTCTTCACCTGGTCCCAGTCAAGATTCTCGTCGACAGTTCGGATTTCAGCGGCTAGGCTTCGCCGCCACGAATTTCTGGGTCTGCCTCTTCTTCGATGACCTTCTGGATTCCAATCTAGCGCCTCTCTGCAAATCTCGTTTTCATCTCTTCGCAGCGTGTGCCCAATCCATCTCCACTTACGTTCCCGAATCTCGATTTCTAGCGCCTTTTGATGACACCGGCGATGTAGTTCCTCATTCGAGATCCAGTTGCCAGGCCACCAAGCGCGGATGATATTCCGCAGGCAGCGGTTTACAAATACTTGCAGTTTTCGCGTCGTTACCGCATATGTGCACCAAGTTTCGCACCCGTACAGCAATACGGATTTGACGTTTGAGTTGAAGATTCGGATTTTTGTTCGTAGAGAGATCTGGCGTGACCGCCAGATGTTTCGGAGACTCGCTAACGCAAATCGGGCCTTTCTGATCCGTGTTTCGATGTCTTTTCTGGTACCACCATCAGGCGTAATCTGGCTACCAAGATACTGGAAGCACTCCACTTTCTCAACTTGTTGCCCAGCTACCATGAAACTGGAGGGATTTCCTGTGTTGATCTCCATCGACTTGGTCTTTCCGACATTGACTTTGAGACCTGCTGCCTTGGAACTTTCGGTGAGGTCGTCGAGTTTACTCTGCATATCTGGTTGTGTTTGGGCGAGCAAAACAATATCGTCAGCCAGGTCAAGGTCGTTCAGTTGCTCCATTGTTGAAGGATTCCACGGCAATCCTCGGTTCGGTGCACAGTCAATCGATCCAATCAGAATCTCATCCATTACGATTAGAAAAAGTAGCGGTGATAGAATACATCCTTGTCTCACTCCAGCAGTTACCGGGATTGGTTCGGACAAGACACCGTCGTGCAAGACCTTGCACGAAAATGCCTCATACTGTGCTTCGATGAGATGGACTAGTTTCTCTGGGACCCCTCGTCGCCTTAGAGCCGCCCAGATGTTTTCATGGTTAAGTCGGTCGAATGCTTTTTCGAAATCAACGAACACCAGCAGAAGAGAGTCCTGGAATTCGTTGATTTGTTCCAGTATGATTCGTAGCGTTGTGATGTGGTCCACACATGATCGTCGAGATCGGAATCCAGCTTGTTGCCGTCGGAGTATAGCGTCTATTTTCTCCTGGATCCTGTTCAGAATCACTTTGCAGAGTACTTTGAGGGTTGTACAGATCAACGTTATGCCTCGCCAGTTACCGCACTCTGTCAGGTCTCCTTTCTTCGGGACCTTTACGAGGATACCCTGCATCCAGTCGGCCGGGAATGTTGCAGTATCCCAGATGTCAGCGAAAAGACGGTGCAACATTTGTGCTGATAGGGCAGGGTCGGCTTTCAGCATTTCAGCAGGGATGCAATCGATCCCAGGTGCTTTGTTGGATTTCATGTCCGCTTCTATTTCAGCCAGCGAGGGCGCTTCCGAGTTGACGCCATTTATGCGACTTACTGTTGCCGCTTCGAGCTGCAGATTCTGTTGGCCATCGCTATTCGTGACTCGGAAGAGTTGTTCGAAGTGCTCAGTCCAGCTGATCTGTTCGATCGGTCAATAACTGACCTGCTCGGTCTTTTAGCGGCATTCTTGCATTAGTCCTTGCACCACTGAGGCGGCGAGAGATGTCATAAAGTAATCGGATGTCTCCATTGGCGGCGGCTCTTTCTCCCTCTTCGGCTAGGGAGTTTGTCCAGGCTCTCTTGTCTCGTCTACAAGCTCGTTTAACTGCCTTTTCCAGCTCCGCATATCGTAAGCGGGCGGCTGCTCTGGCTGACCCGGTACATGCCTGCTCAATTCCGACTTTCGCCTTTCTCCGATCATCGACCATCCTCCAAATTTCATCCGACATCCATTCACTCCTTCTTCCACAAACTTTACCGAGAGTACCATGGCTCGTCGTGATAAAGGTATTCTTGATTAAACACCACTGTTCTTCGACTGTTCCGTCTGTCGGCAGCTCCCAGGCTCGGGATTCTAGTTGTTCAACGTATGCCCTTTTCACCTCTGGATTCTCCAACCGGCGGACGTCGTATCGACACCCGACTTTCTCCTCGCGCCGTTGGACACGTGCAACTCTCAGTCGTATCTCGCCAAGGACGAGGTGATGGTCAGATGCAATGTCTGCGCTTCGCTTGTTGCGGACATCAAGAAGGCTCCTTCTCCATTTTCGGCTGATGCAGATATGGTCAATTTGATTTTCTGTTCGGCCATCTCGGGATACCCAAGTGACCTTATGTGCTGGTCGATGGGGGAAGAGCGATCCACCGATCATCATGTTGTTGTTGCCACAAAATTCTACAAACAGCTCTCCGTTTTCGCTCATCTGTCCTAGGCCATGGCGCCCCATGATGCGCTCAAGGTCCTGATTGTCGGAGCCAATCTTTGCGTTGAAGTCGCCCAAATGGATTTGAATGTCACCCTTCGGAATTCTCTCAACCACGCTGTTCAGTTGACTGTAAAACTGCTCTTTCTCCTGCAAGTCGGCAACGTCAGTTGGCGCATAACACTGGACCATTGTAAGGTTTCTAACCCATGTTCTAAATCTCGCTACGATTATTCTTTCGTTTATCGGTTCCCATCTAATGAGGGCCGCGTAGGCCTGCGGGCTTAACAGGAAACCAACTTCTCGTTCCCGAGTAGCATGTTCTCCTCGTATGCCAGAGTAAAGCAGGACTTGCCCGGATTGTGTCTTGTGTTCTCCAGTATTAGGCCAACGGACTTCGCTCAGTGCCAGAATTTCAAGCTTGAGGCGGCTAGCCTCTCTAGCAAGTTGTTCCAGTTTGCCTTGTTGGGCAAGGGTTAAAACATTCCAAGTTCCAATTCGTGTCCGTGTTTTCATGCTAAAAGTCGTCGCCAAAGTTCCAGGTCGGTCATTTCTTTCGGATTCCGTAACAATTTCAAATCGGGAGCAGTAGGTTGTTAGCCTAAGGTCCGGTGGATGCTTTGGTCGCATGCAGACTGAGAATGTGGCCGTACGCGTCTGTTCCCCAGGTCAGGGGCGGCGTGCAACAACAACCGAGCGTCTGTTCTCCAGGTCAGGGGCGGCTCAAACAGCGTCTGTCTAGCAGCGAGCGGCTGAACTTATGAAATGCGGCTTTCGCCAGCTAAGTCCAAGATGGCAGCCCCATCGCGGGTTAGGGACTCAACTTTAAAATAATAAAGAAAAAAAAGTGTTCTCATTAACATGAGAAAGATCCTTTCAAAAGGATATCTTGGCTTTTTTTTTGTTTGTTTTTCTAGGATTTGGATTTCTAGGATATCTTAGCGCCGAAAACCTTTCCCATGACAAAACGCTTTCAAACTTATGAGTATTGATTTGTATAAAATTTATAGTTTTAGAAACCTCGTAACGTTACTCAAATATATTTGTCAGACAATATTCAGCAACAAAAAAAATTTTGTCAGTTATTCAAAGTCTAAAAAAATGTTTTAAAATTGTTTTAGGATCATGACCCCAAAAATGTAAAAAAAGTGATGTATAATCAGTACTTCTCATGCTTATGCTTATGATACATACACAGCCAGATCTTGTCAGCATTCCGGTGAGTAGTAAAAGTACATTTACTACTTATCTTAACTCGGCCGGGCCCACTGTGCAGTATTGGACGCAGAGACTACTGGAACACGGACAACAGTAGTTGAGTAGTTGATGGTGGCCCATGTTAATTCGTCCTTCTGTTGGTGGAAATGAGGTTTTTCTGCACAGAAATCCAAAACATTGCAGTATATATTGAATCAATTGATAAATTGCAATTTTAAAATTACTTTACTGAAAGTTTAATCAAACTACATGTTTCGGATTATTGTGCACCATCATATAGCGCCTTTAGTCGCTCTTGAAAATAAATATTGGAAAAACAGAGAAAATATTAGTACCATTACAAAATCTTTTGGAATCAACTTTTCCAAAAGATTTTGCAAAATAATTGTGAAAGTACACATGCATGACTGACTCGCGAAAAACCCGCAATTTTCTACCATTTTAAAAACTATAAGCTTTTATGGCTAAATTAGTGAGGAAGAAACTATCAAAAGGATTCATGTTTAAAGATCTTAATACTAAAATACTTAGCTTTGATAAACTTGATGACTCCAACTCGGGTATGCTTTGTTCTGATTTTACCCTCGAGCAATCCATAGGTGGCACTCAATTTTCATTTAAGTAAATTCCAATACTAAACAAATTTGTTTGGCTTATTTTTTTATACACATTATCAAAATGAGCCACTCTATTAAAACGGAACCGAACCAGCAAAAAAAAAAACACATCAACGCAATGAGATTTTATCCCCGGTTTTGTAGGTTTGACATGCTCTTTAAAATATCCAATAAACACATTCAAAAGAATCATGAATGAATTCCGTTTAGTTTATTTCACTAACATAACACTTAAATTTCCCTTCCCAGCAAAACAAGCAATCAACACGTTTCTCGCACTGCATGATAAACAAAAAATTGCCAAATGCCAAACTTTCATTCATGCACTTCTTTCAAAAGCCACCAATTTTCTAAAAAAGTGTCGTTTAATCCGCGTTTTTTAACTTTAAGTTGAAACATTTACACAATAAATCGAAGAAAAAAACTTATCTTGGCAAAACCACTGGAAACGCGAAAAATCAGGACCGCGGGAGAAAATCGACCGCACTCGACCGCAGCTTACTTCGATCCTGATGTAAAATCAGTACTTCTCAACCAGTAAACTGTCAAAATTGTTCAACTCACAGTAGATAAATTTTGAAAAGTGAAATGCTAAGTTGACGTAATTTGACATATTTTGGCATCTTCAGATTTTCATTTGGAATTTCTCAAATATTCTGATAATTAAATTTGGATTTTGAGTATATTAACGCAAGATTTCCGGTATAACTTTGAGAAACAAGAGAGATAGAGCGGTTTTAGTCAAAAGTGGCAAATTGACACTCTAGGAACTCTGACGGGTAAAATATTTCTAGGACGAATGTAATTATTTGTTCATCTAATTTGTTAACATTACATTACAACCGGTTGTCTGTGCCCAATATCCCTCTACCCACATCTCCAACAAAAAATATTTGCTAGGATGCAGAGGTGACAAACAGTCATGGCCGTAGGAACGGGGGGGGTTTTGGGGGTTTAACCCCCCCCCATGAGTGTCCAAAAAAGCAAGCGAGGTATTCTACTCTACACTCAAAATTTTAAATTCATACTCAAGTTATTATAGTAGAGCAAAGATATTCAAGAGTAACTATCTGGACTAAAAACTAATACAAAAACCTCAAAAACCCATTTCAAGTACAAAATTCTGCTACAGTTTTCAAAATTTTCTCACTTGTGCATAGAATAAGATTGTCAGATTTTTTTACAGCATGTATCCGGCCGAACAAATGTTTTGAAGCCGTGTATTCGATTTAAAAATTGTTGACCAAATCCAGGCAAAACCGGGCAATTTTGGTCAAAACCCAGAAATTACCCATAAAAAATCTAGAATGATTATTCTTTCAAACTTGATGCAAAAATTTTGAACACATAAAAAAAAATTACAATACTATTTGTTTTTTTTTTCTAAGTTTCATTTGAGAATGAGAATGAGGACAATCCCGGGCAAAATCCGGGCATTTCCAATGAAATATGGGCAATCGGGTCGGATCGGACTTTTCCCAAATTCAATAATAAATATCCGGGCCAATCTTGGCAACCTAATCATAGAAATTCAGGTCTGAATATTAAATTTTAAATTTAACCCATTTTGGAGGTTCTGGTTCCATATTCCTATAACCAGAATTGTATTTCTACATATTTTCGTATTTCTTATGGTGTATCAAGCTTGGGATTCTTGATTTTCAGTTCGAATAATCATAAGAAAGTAGGAAACCCGTGTTCGATTTGGGTTTTGCATTCATATGAAATTTGAATCATGTTTTTCGAAGATCAAATGCATTTTCAATATTCTGATAATAGTTTTCCGAATGTGGAAAAAGAAGAGATTTGTTCTATATTCAAATTCGAAGTTCTTAATTTTTTTTCTAACACAAAATTTCAACATTAAGCTTCTAAGAGGCGATTCAAAATTGAAAACCAGATTCAGATTCATCATTAGAAATTCTCATTTTCAATCCGATTCATAAAACAGATAAAAATTAAATGATTGAAATAATGAAGATAAGATTAAAGTAGGACTAGAGAATTTCAATAATAGATCCATGAATGAGGGCTCTAAGATTTGGCTCATGAAATTCTAATCTGGAATTAAGATTCTTAAATCGTATTTTTTTGTACATTTCGAAAATCGTATAGAAATTCAGAAACAGATTCAAAGTTTAATTTTTGGATTCAGGTTTAAATTCAGAAAAAGATTCAGCTTGTGAATTCAATCAACATAAAATTGTAGAGAAATTCAAGAGAACATTAACTTAAAAAATTGTCAATTCAATTTCCAGATTTCAAAGTTTTTAATCAGAATTAGTATGTACACACAATTCAGCTGAAAATCACAAATATAAAATAGAATTTGAATTAATTTTCTAAGTTTTGATTCATGCAAAATATTCCAAATTATATTTAAAAAAAATCAAACATTTATTCTTTATGAAAAATATTTCCTGTTTCAGAAACAAGAACCTGAGATAACTTAAAAATCTGCACAATTTGTTTTATTTTCATGGTGTATTGTTTAACATTATTAATATAGTAGCTTTTTTAAAGCCAAATTCCAAACTAAAATCATAAACTTAGTTCAAATTTGCATCAAGCAAATTTGATTCGTATTTTTTTTTCTCTTCCTGTTTTTTTTTTTTGGAAAATTGTATTTATTTTCATCAAAGGTTAGAATTTTGGAATTTGCAAAAGAGTTTAGAAGATTGGGCTTGTTTGATTTGAGTATTGAATAAGTTTATTTTTAAGCAATTGAGGGCTACCCTAAAAAGAACTTATTTTATGATCAAATCATACAACTTTGATCTAAAAGACTTTTAAATAAATTCAAAAAAATTATCCATCCATGGAAGCAAATTTCATATTTTGTTTTTAGAGGTTTAATAAAAAAAAATAGCTCACCCTTTAGGCTAAGACCACTTTTCTAAAGCTACTTTTTTTTAAAGGTTTTGTCAATGACACTTTTCCATCCTTGTGGCATTCGTGTCTTTTTTCAAGTTACCATTTCATACGTGAAATATTAATGAGTACTTAAAAATGAATAATCATATAGTTACAAACATAATTTGTTTTAATTTTTTTTATTCCTGAGTTGTTAAGTAAAAAATCATAGGTAAAAATTAGTCACCAAAACCCCCCCCATGAGTCGGTTCTTCCTACGGCCCTGCAAACAGTAGTTCTATTCCTTTCTCTCTGCCAGCCTATTCATTGACTACTAGGACGTGGTCGGCGCCGTTATTGATGATAATAAGAGAGATCGTCCGTCAGTTCTGTTCATTGAGGATGACATGCAAGTCCCATGCACCATTCTTTTGTCCTTTGAACACAAATGATGGCGTCGGTCAATCACCGAGTAGCCACCATTGACAATGCGGAATTCGTTCTACTGAGCCACACCTATGATCATTAGACTGAGTCGATTTGGGGTCATTTTGGAATTTCTTAAACCCTGGGGTCTAAAAAGCTTCGTCTTGGTCCAAAACTCATCCATGATTTTTTGCAAAATTTTTTAGTAACGTTTACATGAGTAAATTTGAACTTTTAGGTTTGTATGGGAAAATTGAATATTTTGTACTGAAAAATCAACATCCTTTTTGTTTCATCTGTGGAACCGAGCCAGTTTATGGTTTTTATGCCAATTTATAAAATTCCTGAAGGAAATTTTCCGCTGAACAACTTTGTCGAAGACCGTAACTTCGTATCTTATTAGGCAAAAAAGTAATTAGCTGTTTAACAGGGGTATGTCTTTTCGCACTGATAAACAATAAATTCAATTGACATCACTGCTTGAGCCTCACGAAGTGTTGTATGGAAAGAAGTCACGCAATACCTCGCTAGGCACTCTGCAGTTATGTCAATTGAATTTATTGTTTATCAGTGCGAAAAGACATACCCCTGTTAAACAGCTAATAACTTTTATTCCTAATAAGATACGAAGTTACGGTCTTCGACAAAGTTGTTCAGCGGAAAATTTCCATTTGGAATTTTATAAATTGGCATAAAAACCGTAAACTGGCTCGGTTCCACAGACGAAAAAAAAATGATGTTGATTTTTCAGTACAAAATATTCAATTTTCCCATACAAACCTAAAAATTCAAATTTACTCATGTAAACGTTACTTGAAAATTTTGCAAAAAATCATGGATGAGTTTTGGACCAAGACGGAGCTTTTTAGACCCCAGGGTTTGAGAAATTCCAAAACGACCCCAAATCGACTCAGTCTAATGATCATGGAGTTCGAAATGTCTTGAACGCAATAATCACGTGAACCTTATAATAAAATCTTACCATAATAAATCTAAAACATACAGAACCTTATACGTGACAGAGAAAATACGTTCAAAAATAAGCAATGAAGCATTTCGGGCTTAATGATTAAAGCTGGATGTGAGTAGAGAATCAAGCTTAGCTCAGGCTAAGCTAAATTTGAAACTCCAGTTGCAGCTTTCTTTCTATGGCTTTCTATGACTCTCTTTCTATTTCTCTAGTTGGGATATTGGAAGTGGGGAAGGGGCTCTCTTACATTTTTCTTTTCATAACTCGAGAACCAATCAAGCAAATGGAACCAAATTACACATGTAAAGGTATTTCAATACGAGAAATGTTTCTATGGTTATTTGAGACACTTTTCTTCTTCCAGCGGGGAGGATGGAAAAGGGAGGGCTTCCATACATTTTTAATAAAAAAAACTCGAAAACTTATCCAACAAATGGAACCAAATTGGGCATGGAAGGGCATTTGAATACGAGAAATGATTGTATGACAAATTGAGGCCCTTCCTTTCTTTCAGCGGGGAGACATAAATGGGGGAAAAAGGCTTCCATACAAATTTAGCATAACTTGAAAAATAATCGAGCAAATAAAACCAAATTTGACATCTGAGAGTATTTTAGTACAAGAAATATTTCTATGAATTTTAAGTACTCACCCCTCCATCCACTGGAGAGATAGAAAATGGGGCTCTCTAACATGTTGTTGCATAACTCGACTCACCAGCTAACCAAGCAAATGGAACCAAATATAGCATGAGATGGTATCTAATACGAGACATATTTCTATAATTATTTGAAACCATTCCTTTCTTGCACTTGGAGCATAGAATTGACGATATAGGAAGAGGGAAGGAGGGCTTCCATACCCTTTTTTGTATTACCACAGAATTCACCTAAAAATGGACAAAATTTGACATGGGTAATTATTTTGATACGGTTTTATGATTATTTGAGACACCAACCTTCTTTCAGTGAACAGGAACATACGAAGAGGGGAGGATGCAAATAGAATCAAGTATGGCATGGAAAGTTATTTGAGTACGAGATATGTTTCAACGATTGTATAGATTCTTACATCTTGCAGTGTGGAGAGAGTAAAGTGTGATACGGTCAAAATTTGGTCAAGGGAAAACGCGTGTAAATCGGTGAAATCGTTTATTTAAAAAATCAAATTAAATTTCTTTTTCAAGTTTAATTAGTATAAAATTCAGGAAAAATATTCAGTTAGGCTTCCGCTTTTCCAAATTCGAATTGTCGGGCCTTGCGCTTAACCCCTGCCACGAGATTTTGTACAGCCACCTTGTCCACCTTCTTCGCCGCAGAAAGCCAGTTTGCCTTGAACTGCTGCTCGTCCTTAGCAGTTTTTTGGTCTTCTTTAGGTTCCGCTTGACAATAGCCCAGTATTTCTCAATTGGGCGGAGCTCTGGCGTTTTGGGAGGGTTATTGTCCTTGGGAACCACCTGCACGTTGTAGGCGGCGTATCACTCCATGGCCTTTTAACCGTAATGTCAAGATGCCAAATCCGGCCAAAACAGTACGGAACAACCGTGTTTCTTCAGGAAAGGCAGCAGACGTTTATTCAAACACTCTTTCACGTAAATTTCTTGGTTGACAGTCCCGGAAGCTATGAAAATGCTGCTTTTCAAGCCTCAGGTACAGATGGCTTGCCAAACCAGATATTTCTTCGCGAACTTTGACAGTTTCATGTGTTTGAAAATATCTGCTACCTTTCCCCTTCCTTTTGCCGTAGAAAACTTCTGTCCCGGAAGCTGCTTGTAGTCGGCTTTGACGTAGGTTTCGTCGTCCATTACCACGCAGTCAAACTTTGTCAGCATCGTCGTGTACAGCCTCCGGGATCGCGCTTTGGCCGTCGTATTTTGTTTATCATCGCGATTTGGAGTCACTACCTTCTTGTAAGTCGATAGTCCGGCTCGTTTTTTGGCTCGATGCACGGTTGTAGACGATACACCCAGCTTATTGGCGGCATCTCGGAGAGAGAGGTTAGGGTTTCACTTGAAACTACCGGCAACTCTCTTTGTCATCTCAGCGGCTTCCGGTTTTCGATTTCTCCCCGATCCAGACTTCCTGGCTGTCGACAAACGTTCCCCAAACACTTTAATTACATTTGTAACGGTTGATTTGGCAACTTTTAGCGATTTTGCCAGCTTTGCGTGCGAGTACCTCGGATTTTCGCGATGCGCGAGCAAAATTTTGATACGCTGCTCATCTTCCTTGGACGGCATTTCGACAACTGAAGAGTGAATTCCAAAATCAAAATAGTAGCAACATTCTACACACACACACACACCTTCAAAATGAGGGGTGTTCAGGTTTTTTTAATGCAAAATTGAAAGAAATACGCCAAGTTGATATTGACCAAATTTTGACCGAATCACCCTTGAGGAAAGGAAGGGGCTTTATATAAATTTTGTTGTAAAGCTTAAAACTTATCAACTACTGTTGTTTGCGCATGATGATTTATGTTGTAATTTGATTTAAAATAGTTCTCACAAATCAAATAAAATTTGAATATATTTTTTGAAAATTTCATTTATTTTTGAAAGGTGTAGCAAAGGACACCGAGTCAGCTAGTTTACGATAAAAAGGAAAGGCCTAATATAACACTTGTAAGTCTTTACAACAATATCTATTTAAATTCTCATCGCATAAGTCTTCAGCTCCGTGCAGTTTTCCGTGCCATTAAATAGCACCCTGCCATTGTCATCCTTAAAATCCGCATACTTCATGGTGAAGACACATTCCATTCCGTAGCCTCCTATAGCCAGAGCAGATGCCGGATTGGTGCAATCGACACAAATCACATTTATTCCATGAAGATGGGCCAACTGGAAGTGTTTCAGCTGCAACTTGGTGGCTATGGCATTGCGGCGAAACTTCGGATTGACACCCGTTACGCTGAAGTAGTAAGCTTTATCCACTCCAAACCTTTCACAAATCCTGGCATTAATCGCAATGTGGGCAAGCAGTCGATGGATATCCGCAAACTTTTTCGTTTGTGCCTCGGATGCGAGTTGGAGGAATTTGGTCGGTTCATCTGGTCCAATTATGGATGACCCGGCGAAGCCTCCCAGCTCTCCCGTTTCTTCATCCACGGCTAAGATCATGAGGCCGGTGTCGATAATTCCGAGGGCACATTCCATATCGTCTGGATCAACGGCACTTCCCGAATAGTGAAAGTTTGTGAATGGATCATCCGGGTAGAAATATTTCTTCAAACCTTCTCGGAGCAGCTCTCGGTCTGCTTGGGTGGCTTGTCGATATCGGATCCCTTGGATCACCGAAGTTTCCAGAATGGCCTTCTGGTGTGGTTTAACAACCGCGTTCTGATGTAGATAGACCGCTCGTTGATTGATCGATGCACCGATCGAGCACATCCGGCGACAAACATTCATAGAGAACATTTTTACTTAGAAATGATATTTTAAAGTTATTATTTTTACCGTGAACTATTACCGACGGAAGTTAGATTTGAACTGGGTTGAATCCGACCACTCACAGCTTTATAAAAATCTTCCGCGCTTCCAATGCCTGACTATTTAGATTCATAAAAGCTTGTTAGAACTCAATATCCGCTATGCTACAGGCGCATAACTCGTGACGCTTTTTTGTGTAGAGCATCGCTTTTCGGGAATGTAGGGAACGCTATAGCGATCGAGCGATCGATGTTTCGAATGATTTCCTACAAGCCCACCCACATCAACAAGACAGATTCTCACGATAGCTTTGCTTAATACAATGTATTTGGCAATAAAAAAAACGAACGATGTTCTAATTGCAATCCGATTAGTTAAGGTTAGTTAATTATTTTTATTACAATGTTCAACTATAGTTGTGAAACAATGCTTGGTTAATGAAAAGTGAATTTTGATGAATTTTGAATTTTATCGACGTTTTTCGCCAAATCGGGATGAATCCCCCTAAAGCCGTTTGATGAAATGGCTGTAGGGGAATTCAAATACAATAAATCTAATCTGTCTATTTTAAGGGAAATAAGCTTTGATCACACGGCATAAACAAATTTTGATGAACTACAAATTAAAAAATATTTCGAAATTCCAACAAAATTTTACGACATTCTTTTGTAATATACCGTCAACTGGGGCGGGGCATCATGCAACACTTTTCAGCTTCAATGGCTTCTAAAAACTTAATGTCCACAGATAATCCTACCGCTTCAAAAGTTTTAAGGTTGATGGGACATCAAATAGACGCAGTAAAAAAAAAACAAAAGTAAAAAAAACTAATTGGTTTTTTTTTCAAAATCATGCTATTTTCACCCAATTAAGAAAAAGGGTTAGTTCGTTAGTTGCAAAAAAAATTGTTTTTAATGAACAATCAAATGAAAAACGTTTAAAAATTTATAGTTGTTGATATATTTGTGATGTCGTAGCGCATGAAGCACATATTGCAGTAATTTTTGGTTCTGTTTGAATTAAATTTTTCATTTTTTCTGCCAAAAATGTGTTTAAAGAACAAGCACATAAGGGTGCTGCATGCATGTAGGAGTAAAAAATACTACAAAAAATTCTACTAGCCGAAATCCTAAAAATTAATGTTTGGATGGATGAAATTTTGAAATCAACAAACACGCGATGAAAAACAATCATATGCCAGCATATAGGAACGACATTTAAAAAGTGAATCTTTGATTTGTATTTTGATGCATTTCAGCCCAGACTGGTAACTGAATTATAAAAATATTTATTTAAAAAAAATCGGTGATTGTCCGAAAAAATATGTTCACACCAACAGTGTTGGTATGGGATAATAAATCCATCAAGGCCAATCCGTCATACTGGATAAAGTTTTTTACGGCTTCGAAAAGTTTTGATATTTGTTCATCTATTGCTCGATTGTTTAAATTTTCTATGGGAATCAAAAACGTTAAAAAACTATCCAACTATGTCATCATCATTTTGTTATCATTAAATTATAACTTTATTACATTATATTAATATAAAAATTGAATTAATGTTGTGGTAAAAATGCAACACTTTGTTTTGCGAATAACTTTTGAATGCATGGATGTAAATTGATAAAATTTTCAGCGAAGTAACATGATAACGTAATATATAGATTTTTGTGATGTGTGATTTTTCACTGGTTTTTGAGATAGCGGCCAATGATACAAAAATTTTGACTTTATTTTGGGCAACACGTGCGCCATCTGTAATGCATACTATGAACCACATTTTTTTTTTTTGCAAATCAAGGCTATTTTTGATTACGTTTGCTATTTCCTGAAGCTTGACCTTCGAAATAACTCAAAATGTCGAATTTGTTCGAAGTTTTAACAAATTCAGCCGATAGTCCTCCTTCGGCTTAAAAACAACATATTTAACTTTTTATCACTTCACTATTACCTAAAAACGTAATAGCACGATTCCAGATTCAACATAAACAGAGTATGTGGGTCCTATGAAAGAGCTTTGCAGAGAAAACGCTCGCATTTGGAGGCAGACTTCTTTGTATTTTTAGCCATTTACCGTGTCCATCGTTATGAAAAACAGTAATTTCCAGTTTTCACAGATAGTTAGCCTACTCGAGTACTAAAGGGTGATACCGTCAAAATTTGGTCAATATCAACTTGACGTATTTCTTTCAATTTTGCATTTAAAAAACCTGAACATCCCTCATTTTGAAGGTGTGTGTGTGTGTGTGTGTGTGTAGAATGTTGCTCCTATTTTGATTTTGGAATTCACTCTTCAGTTGTCAAAATGTCGTCCAAGGAAGAAGAGCAGCGTATCAAAATTTTGCTCGCGCATCGCGAAAATCCGATCTACTCGCACGCAAAACTGGCAAAATCGCTAAAAGTTGCCAAATCAACCGTTACAAATGTAATTAATGTGTTTGGGGAACGTTTGTCGACAGCCAGGAAGTCTGGATCGGGGGTAAATCGAAAACCGGAAGCCGCTGAGACGACAAAGATTTGTCGATAGTTTCAAGCGAAACCCTAACCTCTCTCTCTGAGATGCCGCAAATAAGATGGGTGTATCGTCTACAACCGAGCCGGACTATCGACTTACAAGAAGGTAGTGACTCCAATCGCGATGATAAACAAAATACGACGGCCAAAGCGCGATCCCGGAGGCTGTACACGACGATGCTGACGAAGTTTGACTGCGTGGTAATGGACGACGAAACCTACGTCAAAGCCGACTACAAGCAGCTTCCGGGACAGGAGTTTTATACGGCAAAAAGAAGGGGAAAGGTAGCAGATATTTTCAAGCTCATGAAACTGTTAAAGTTCGCGAAGAAATATCTGGTTTGGCATGCCATCTGTACCTGTGGCTTGAAAAGCAGCATTTTCATAGCTTCCGGGACTGTCAACAAAGAAATTTACGTGAAAGAGTGTTTGAATAAACGTACCTTTCCTGAAGAAACATGGTTGTTCCGTACTCAGGCTTGGCAAAAGTCATCGTCATGAGGCGTGAAGCTGTGACGACCAGTCACTTCGTTTGCCAGTCATTCATTCCCCATTCATTTGAAGCTAAAATAATAACCTAGTCAAGCAATCGCATTCAAACGACCGATGACGAAAAAGAAACGCATTTATTATTATTGTTGCTCCTGCCAGCAAGCCGAAGACGACCGAAGAGGAACAAGAAAAGCATTTATTATTATTGTTGCTCCTGCCAGCAAGCTCGTTTTCAGTTTTTTATTGCTATTGTTGCTCTCTGCCAGCAAGTCGTTCAATTAGTTGTACCTGCCGTCAGCAGCCGATCGAAGTGTGAAGAGATTTGCCAGTCACTCTCAGGAGAAATTTTGACCATGTGTAGGAGCTTCGCCAGTCGATGATGGAGAAATGTTGATTGTTGTCGTGCTTTATCCGTCATGCGAGTAGTGAGGCTCCGTCAATTGAGAACAGTGCCAGTCGTTTGATGAAACAAAACTAGTCGGGTCAAGCGTGACGGGAGAAATTTACCATCACTGTCCGTACTGTTTTGGCAGGATTTGGCATCTTGCCATTACGGTAAAAAGGCCATGGAGTGGTACGCCGCCAACAACGTGCAGGTGGTTCCCAAGAATAAGAACCCTCCCAACACGCCAGAGCTCCGCCCAATTGAGAAATACTGGGCTATTGTCAAGCGGAACCTAAAGAAGACCAAAAAAACTGCTGAGGACGAGCAGCAGTTCAAGGCAAACTGGCTTCCTGCGGCGAAGAAGGTGGACAAGGTGGCTGTACAAAATCTGATGGCAGGGGTTAAGCGTAAGGCCCGGCAATTCGGATTTGGAAAAACGGAAGCCTAACTGAATATTTTTACTGAATTTTATACTAATTAAACTTGAAAAAGAAATTCAATTTGATTTTTTAAATAAACAATTTCACCGTACACGCGTTTTCCCTTGACCAAATTTTGACCGTATCACTCTTTAGACATGAAATTTATCCATTTTTTCTCCTTGTTATCTCTGGAAAATACAGACAAGACTTGTCAACGAATAGTTTCTGGCTGGAAAACAGGCAGGTGATTGCTAAAGAGCTCGTTTTGCTTTCCATTACAAAATATTTTGCGCACGATTTGACCACCGTATTTTGTTTATTTTATCAGTGGGCAGCTTTGTTACCTTGTAGGAATGAAGTCAGGCCTATTTACAAGTCAGCTAGCCGAACCAGGCTGAAAAATTTCATTTTACACCCTTTACTTCACAACAAAGCAGATGCAAAACATTAAAAGGAGAAAAATGCGAAGAACTATTCACTCACTCCTATACAGAGAACCATAAGCGTTGTTCAGCGACAGTACAAAGCTAAGCGTGTATAAAACATTTAGACGAAATTCATACTCCAGCTAGGTTCGCGAACTTTTTTTTCCATGAAAATACCCTCGCGTGGATATTACCATATTTAGAATTAAATACAAAATTGGAACAAATATACTTCTACAACAAGTAGGTAACTATCGAAATATTTTTAAGTACTGCTACCGCGTTACAAGATAAATCTTTACTGTTTTAATTCTGGTAAAATTACTCCGAAAATAATATTTTCCTGTGAGGCAACCTAAACACGAACATAAAAACTCTTTACTGAAAATGAGTTTGTCTAGTTTTGCTCTTTTTATTTGTAATATTCAACATAGAAAAAATTACAACTAATATAGGATTCCTAATAAAAAAAAAGAAAGCAAAGTGTTTCACTTAAACCACATGACTTAATATACGAGGTAATCTTTCCGCCTCATCAAAACCGTAGCAAAATAATTAATTTGTAGTTTATCAAAAATTGAACACAAATTCAAGTGAGTAACCACCCCTCCATGAGGGTCCAAAAATTCCAAGTAAAACGTTCTTCTCTAAACGAAAACTTTCAAATTCCAAATAAAATTTTGATGAACGACTTAAATGATTCAACAGTAACAATCTCGACTCTGCAACCTGGAAATCTTATCCCAGGTCAATAATTCTACTACTTTTTTTTTCAAACATTTTTTAACTTGATATAAATTTCGCCCCGAATATCGAATTTAAATAAGATTAAACTAAGCTTGCCAAAACGCGCAGATTTTGCCCGAAGTTTTGCACTTTATTTGCAAAAATTTAACAAAAAAATAAATTGAGACATTAGGATTACGTATGTCAGCGTGGCCAGCGAACCGGGAAAACCAGGAATTTAAAATAAGACCGGGAAAACCGGGAAAAACCGGGAATTTCAAATCAAAACCGGGAAAAAATTTTATGGATTATTAAATACTATGAAATCCTAAAATACATTCATTTCATCATGACTGAACTTTCTCTCAGAAAATTTACTATCTATAGTCGTTTATTCCAGGATTGTTAACCATTTGGGAGGAGCATGAAAATGTCGGGATTTTATATTAATGAGTAAAATGCCGGGAAAAGTCGAGAATATTTGAAAAATCGAGATGTCTCGACCACAAACTAAGCTTATTTCTTTGCTCAAGCATATTGTGCACTGCAGTGAATATAAATATGTTTTTAAATTAAATAAAAGTTTCACAACTGTAAAGTTTTAATACGTTAAGTCTTGGTAGTTAACTTCTATAGCGTTAATTAATTAAAGATTTTTACCATTGTGCACTTTCTTTGCGAATATCTGAAAAAAATAGAACTTAAAAGCTGACTGAAAAAATATAAAAATTCAAAAATGAATTCATATGTTGAAATCAGACAGTCTTCAATTGAATCCACATCTCAAAAACTAATATTTAAGCTTATCATCAATCTTATAACTGGAATTATACACTAGTCCAGAATTGATGAAGTTCGAATCGGCATCAGCAGCTCATTTTTTTTTCCAGAAAAACACGTGATTCTGAAAAGAAACTTGGAAAAATTAGCAGAAATCTATCAAACACATTTACACTGGGGAAGTTATTTTGAAGAGTCCGTCTAAAATATCGGATCAATTAATTTTTATTATTATTTAAATTATTATGATTATTATTTAATTTTAGTAGAACGTTTAATGAGAGATATGAAATCAGTTATTCAGCCATGAAGTCTTACCTCGGTCGACAAATTTACTGAAAAGCTATTTTTACAAAATCTAATGATCAATGGTAATTTTTAAATAGATTGAACAATGAGAATTTTGTTACGTGATTTTACTTATTTTCAGCTGTTTTCAATTTAGTTTACAGTACCTCATAAATCACAAATAATCATAACCATACTTCAAATTTTCATTTAATTGATAAAACATTTAAAAAAAATCAAAAAAATAAAAAAAACAAATATTTCGTTTGCGTTGAAAAACTGTCAAAAACGTAAGTATAAAAATCAAATTTCTGACAATCGACATGACCTCGAAGAGCTTATTTTATTTGGTTGCGAAAATATTTTCTTTTAATATTTAGCTCAATTTTAACTTTCGAAAATCGGGAATTGTCCCATGCGGGAAAAATGCCAGAAAAAAGATGCCACCATTTTATTCGGTTTATTGGTAAACGCACAGAAGACAGAAGATGTAACAAGAGAACAAGTTTTTGCGTGATTCTTGTTTACATTACATAAAAAATCGAACAAAAACATGCATTTTTGAGATAGACATATAATCTAGAACTCAGTGCATTCTAATAAAAATGTTATAGGTATCCAATTCATTCAGTATTCAATATGAGAACCGAAATAAAATATCAGATAGCTTCAAATGAATAAGGTTCATCTGAATCTGTTTTAAGAGCTTTAGAAGAAAAAATATCAGAATGTCAGTCAGTAGATTTCAATAGAACAATTTTGATTTTTAACTTGAAATTTTAAGAGTATTATATGGCATCATATCAAAACTATGATTTATCTATGCGAATAATAAAAATAAATATAGCAGTTTCTCTTATAAAAACCGAAGATGGTATGAAAGACTGAAAAGAAAGTAAAAATTTTCGGTTAAGGTTCGGACAACTAAATTTTTTTTCTTACCGTATTACGATCACCATAATTCGAATAACTTTTGAGTTTCAAGATTGACCTAAGTCCTCTCACACTTTTACATTCAACTTGCATACACATATCTTCAGCTTTGGTCAACGAGGGAAACCATTAAATTTCATTCGGGAAAACCAGGAAACAACCGGGAATTTGAAAATGGAATCTCGCTGGCCACCCTGGTATGTATTTTGGCCTCAATTTTTTAAATAAACTTTATCAAAATTAATGTGAACGATTTTTCAAAGCAAAAGTCAAGATATTTTCATCATGTTTTTTTTTAAATAATTTTGATATTTGCGGATATCTAAGAAAATATCCCGGATTTGCACGGCCCGTATACTTGGGGAAAAAAATCTGGACAGCTTAGGCTAGAATAATACCGGAATTTGTGGTCCCAAATTTGTTTATAATCATTAAAATTCTATCTCTGTGATGAAAATTCGGATTCTGTATCCCGTTTATTGTTACTGAACTTCAGTTTGGATTATCATTGGAAAAAAAAAATCCGGATTCAAATCTCGTTTTTGCATTTCAAACTTTCATGTTCGAAACTCATCCTTTCGGAACATGAAAAGAAAATGTTTAAAATTTCAAACATTTTTTAAGATTTGAAATTTTTACTTTTGAATCTTTTGATCCTTTTGCAGAATTGGATCTAAAGAAAGGTTCATGGTGATACAGAATTTGAAAATCTGAAAAGGTTTTATAATTCGCAATTTTCCTTCAGATTCACAAGTTGAATTTCGAATAAATAACTGAAGAAAGAATTCACATTGAAAACTTACTATCCAGAATTCAAATAAGAGATTCTGATTGAGAAATCTGATCCAAATTTAGCTTTTTTGTTCATAATTAGTAAGAATTATTATCTGAATTATTCATCTTAGATTCAAAAATCGTCTTTAAATTCGGAATTCTGATAATCAAGGCAGTACAAAGATTCGGAATCAAAATTAAAGATTCAGATTCAGCTTGAAGTTAAATTTTATAATCAAGATTAAAATATCAATTTGAGAATTTTAATAATGATTAAAATTACAGGCGATCGCAACTAAATTTTTAAATTCAACTGAAAACATATTTTATTGGTTTTTTGTTTAGTATTATTCATACTGCAGATTTTTCTTAAACTTAGTTCCACTAAAATCTTTAATTTTTATCGTTTACAAAAGTAAATAAATCTGACTTCAACCGCAAACCTTATCGCTTACTTTTATTCCTAAATATTTGGATTTTTTTACCAATGCCTCAAACGGTCATGCTTATGGTTAAAAAGAACTAGCTTACTAGGGGCGATGAGGGCATAAAGAGCACCGGGGCATAATAAGCACTCCACTTTTCTACAAAAGTACGCATTTTCTTAAAAAAAAATATCATGAGGATTAGTTCCGTACTTCCTATAGTATTAATTTTTCAGCAAAAAAGAAATCTCCTTATCATCTTTACAGAAATATTTAAGAAAAACCAACTCGGTTCTCAAGTGACGAAAATATTATAATTTTTGAGCACTGGAAAATAAGCTTTTATGATCGTTAAATCATCCTTTTCTATAATGTACGCAGTGCAACATGATAAACACATTGTTCCTAAATTTTCACCATAATTAAATTTTTGGTTTTTCACTAAAAATCAATTTTAAAACACGTGTTTACTTTAATTTGTTGACTCGGGGCGAACAGAGCACAATTATTCGGGACACGATGAGCGTTTTCTGCCGTAGCATCTAGCAGTGAATACAACTCGATGTAGTCAACTGAATGATAGAGCTACATCTTGGCTAGTGTACATCTGACGACTTGGCCTATTGGTTAGAAGTCGGAGAGGTAATCAATAGGCTTGAGTTCGATTCCTGTTCGAGGAGATTTTTTTTCATTTACCATTCATGATCGATTATTTTGATTGTTGTAGTTCATGATCGATTATTTTGATTGTTGTATTTCATGACTAGTTGCATCTTGGCGGGTGACGCAAACCACCAAAAACATAATGTATGAGTGAGTGTTCATTGTTTGTATTCTACAAAAAGTCATACATTATTTTAGTATTGCTTTGTTTGATGGATCTACGGCTCACCTTTTAGTGTAAAATGCATCGCTCATGAATGGTAAATGAAAAAAAAATCACCTCGAACAGGTATCGAACTCGAGCCTACTACTGATTACCTCTCCGACATCTAACCAATAGGCCAAATCGTCAGATGAAACAAGCCAAGCTGTAATAGCTCTATTATTCAGTTGACTTCATCGAGTGAAATTCGCTGCTAGATTCCACGGCAGAAAACGCTCATCGTGTCCCGATAAATGTTTCTCATACTGCCCCAGTTGGGGTTCTCATTATGCCCCTACAGTGATTGATTTTCAGCTTTCAACAAAAAAATTTAAAATGCATTTTTAAACGTTTTTATCTACTTTTTCAAGTATCAGCCAGTAAGGAAATAGATTTTTTGAGTGTCTGAACACGAAACAATGATGTAAGTCACATATTATAGCTGTTTTCTATGGTTAAATAAGCGTCTTCCTTAAGGTGGCCATTATGCCCTTATCTCCCCTAAACTTCTTGAAAAAAAAAATGGCAACTGCTAGGAATTATTTTTGAAAGTTAGAAATTAAAATAAACACCTTACTATTTACTATTATATAGAACCTTCATTTTTTTATTTTTCTTTATGTAAACATTGTTCAAGCAAGAATATTATAGGAAAAATATTGTCACAAACCCCCTCATGAGCCGGTTCTTCCTACTGCGATGTAGGACCTATTCCCTCTACTGTAGCTTATTCCTCTACCAATATTACTTCACTTGAAAAAGATCACCAACGGCTGACTTAAACGATGGCCCGGAAAAGATACTTCAACCTACGATTTAAAGCCTTCTCAGGCACCGGTTCACAAGAAAAAACAGAGTTTCCGAGCTTTTGAAAGATATCTACTGCACTGATCAGAGGTCTAACAAGAACTAAACCATTTTACTTCCCAAAGTGATGGGGCCAAGAAAATTTCCCATAACTCATAAGCAACCAACGAGGCGCCCCGGTCGGGTGGCTAGTTTTATTCCGGTAATTTTCCTAACACGTGTTCAGAACAGCGGCGGGCGAGCTACTGTTTTTTTTATTTGTTTTCAATGATCAGCCGATTTACCTATGTAGATATATATATAGCTACGCTCAAAGCTTAAACCACATTATGAATGAATTGATTGTTTATTCTTGACTTTGAACCAGTTCACAGCTTTGCAAACGAAATTCTGACAACTGAATGTCGAGGATTTTTAAGTCGTTTCTTGCAACTGCGAACTGCCAATTCCACCTTAAGCCTTCTCTAATTTTCGAGTTATTTGTTTATGTCGGCTGATTTTGCTCAAATTTCGGGTTTTATTTTTCACCTACGATAACACTCCATTTCCGAGATCAGAATTTGTTGATTCAATTTCTATTCTAAAATGCTTCATTTTTAAATCGTTCTTCAATTCAGGTTTAAACTTTGAAATTTGCTTCTGTGTTTTGTTTAATTCTTTAATTTTTACTCTAATAACTTCTAAAAACGATTGTAGATGCTATAGCTTATCCAGCTGAAGACAAATTTTTATGTTGTGTACCTTTTGATATTTTTTTATTTTATTGCCAGAGTAACTATGTTTAAATTCATGTGTAGTTTTAGGAGAAAACGTTGTTTAACAAAAACGTAAATCGGACGGACTCGCCATGAGAAGCAAAGCAAGGGTCGAGACCACGTGAACTCTTTCAACATAATAAGCTCTCTTAACCAGATATTATTACAACTGACAAGCATTTTATAAGTCTAAATAGCATCAACGACTAGTCACGCTATATTCCGCGTCGATAGTAACACACTCAACCAAACAAGATAGTTTCATATTTATCTAATTGGAATCGTTTCAAGAACGAAATTTAAAACGATGCCCAAAGGCCTTAACATTCCCATTTGGTAACGTTTAGTTTCTTGTATAGCAATTCTTTGGATCTTTTTCCAGGGACCAATCCGGAAGAAATCTTCTTACATTTGCGCCGCCCGGGATACAATCATAACCGTATAATTCTTTCCACGCTAGTATGCTAACATGAGCTCTGATATAGTCAAGTTCAATGTTAGAGAACGTGTAAAACATTATCAATCAATTTCTAGCCCAATCAAACACGGGGCTCGTTTGATTGGAGCAGTTCAACGAATGCCTTTTCGGTTTCTGTTAGCCTTTCTTGTTCTCATAGAGAAATTGATCGCAAATCAGTAATTTACGATCGGCATACAGGGATCGATGGATACGTATCCAAAATCTTTTCCATATAAAATCCGAGCTCGATCAATCACTCGATACCAGTGCAATCAATTCCTTCCAATCTATAACGTTCTACTGCTAAGAGCAAAAAAAAAATCAAGAAATGAAATTCTTCTGGTGTTTTGCTGTTCTTCTGTTGGTGGCTACCTCCGTCCAGAGCCAGCTGTTTCCTCCGCTGCTCAGTTTATCAAAAAGTTTGGAGAGGTTCAACTTCGGAGATTCCTACATAGTGGGTGGAGCACCACCAACTTCACGTAAGCATCATCATCACCCACGGCTTTTCGGAAGGCGCCGAGCAGCCAGGCAGCAAGCCCTCTATGGAGGCTATCAAGGAGGAGCTCATCAAGGTTACGAGGATGACTACGGTTACGGCTACGACGATGACTATTACGGATATGACGGAGGTTATGGCGGTTACTCGGGATATGGAGGTTATTATTAGGATGAGCTTAGGGAATTCGCTTCTGTGAAGTTATTTCCATATTACAATCTTATCTGAGAACTGCACGAAGACTAGGTTTATATTTTTCAAAATATATACTTGTTATGAATAATTACAAATACTCAATGGTTTTCTTGTAAATATTCGTGGTATAACTTATGGGCAGACACTTGGGATTCTATTTTACCCTTACCTGTTCGTTACATTTTGCTGATCCTTATTTCGGTTTGTTTGTCGACTTTCAATAATGCAAAATAAATTTCTAAATTAAGTCGAAAGAATTTTTTTTTGTTAGAAAGGGCGAACACGAAATTATTGCGACACATTCAACAGGGCATAACTTCTTTACCATTGGGTAAAAATCAACCAAATTTTGCACACTTTCTCGTTTATTTGTATTGCTGTCAAGCTCAAAGTCGTGTTTTTCAATTCAACGAAAATGGCGGTGAACCAACGCAGAACAAATTCTTTCCAAACACCTGGAATTTCCTGACCTGTCTCAACGGCAGTTAGAAAAAAAGTTGAACATTCGCCATTCAATAGTCTCCAGATTGTTGAAGCGGTTCCAGGAGCAGTTGACGTTGGACCACGGCAAAGGAGCTGGAAGAAAACTGGGACTGGAGATCAAAAAGACGGAAGGAAAGGTGAAGCGGATGATTAAAGCATATCCCAAAGCCGTGATTTGGCTAAAAAGATCGGCATGTCGCAGAGCTACGTCCAGAATGCAAAGAAGAGAGCTGGACTACATACTATCAAGGTACAGAACTTCCCAAACCGCGATGAGCAGCTGTGTGATGGACGACGTAACGTATATAAAAGCCGATTTTAAGCAAATTCCGGGGATGGAATTTTTCACCGTCAAGAGCAAGTTCGATGTGGACGTCAAATTTAAGAAGATGAAAATGTCGAAGTTCGCCTCCAAATATCTCGGCCATCAGATCTTGCGGACTGAGAAGTGAGCCTTTCGTGACAAAGGTCACAGTAAATGAAGAGATCTTCAAATCTGAGTGCCTCGAGAAGCTCCTTTTGCCGTTCTTGCAGCAGCACGACACGGAAAATAATAAAAAGGTAAAATTTACCTTTTTGCGAGGTGATTTTTTTCCACCCCTCTTTCGAGGTAAATCACCTGGTCACCTAGCAAAAAGGTAAATTTTACCTTTTTTCAATTCACCTGGCAAATAGGTAAATTTTACCATTTACCTCAATAAACGGATTCGGCAAATAGTTACTTTTGTTCGAGATGAATTGTACCTTTTTGTTTAGCTCAATCCAGGTCAATTTCACCTCGCTACGAGGTATGTTTTACCTTATTTGGATTGTACCTTTTTTCTCGGTGAATTGTACCTTTTTTCCAACCTCGATTCAGGAAAATTTTTTTTTTTTTTTCTATGTGAATTATACTTTTTTATTGAGCTCAATTCAGATGAACTTCACCTCGCTACGAGGTAAGATTTACCTTTTTTGGATTCACCTTTTTTCTCGGTGAATTGTACCTTTTTTCCAACCTCGATTCATAAATTTTACCTCGCTGTGAGGTGAGTTTCACCTCGAAGAGGTAGAAGTTACCTTTTTGGTCGTGAAAGCCGTTCACCTTTGCTAACTCGGTAAATTTTACCTTTTTATTATTTTCCGTGGATGATGATTCGCTATTTTGACCAGATTTGACATAATGCCACTAAAGTCTGTTTCACATAGAATCTGGTCGCATCTTTTCATTTACTGCAGCGCCCCTAGCTGTCACATCGCGAATCTATTGACAGTGTTTTGATCCGGATGGTTCGTTTACTTGAAAATTTCATCAAGATTGAAGCAGTCAGTCAAAAGTTATCGAGGATGAAACGCGAAAGCCGAGAGAAAATTCTACACACGTAGAGAAACCGACGTGGTCAGGGGTAAAGATCGCGAAATTCCTGAAATATCCAAAATCGACTGTAAATTCGGTGATGCAACGTTACCGGGAGACCCTTACGGTGGATCGAGCAAAACAAACCAGGCGTAAAAGTGGAACGCCGTTCACAATAATCCTGGAATATCCTTGCGTGATTTGGCGAAAAAGTTCAAGACGAACCACAGTACAGCTCGACGAATTTGTTTGCGAGAAGGCTTGCGGTCGTATCATGTAAGCAAACACCCCAACAGGACGCTGAAACAAAACCTGGTTGCCAAAACCAGGACAAGGAAGTTGTACGAGAAAGTGTTGACCAAGTACAACGGATGCTTTTTGATGGACGACGAAACTTACGTCAAAATGAATTTTGGACAAATACCCGGTAACAAATTTTACCTTGCGAAGCGTAAAGGGAATGTTGCGAGTAGATTCAAGTGATACTTTGATTCCTTATTTGAGTAAATGTAATGTACATGAGCAGTAGTAGCACAGAGAACAGACGTACAAGCTCAAACAAAAAAAATTCGAAAAAGTGTGTAAAATTTCAAATGCTGACACCTAAAAAATACGTTGAAAATTGACTCGAAATAGTGGCATCTATTGCGCCATTCAAAAGTTACAGATCAAATTTCAAAGAGCCCAGTTTTTGAAAAGGCGTAATCGTATATGATTTCAATAATAAAACTAATGCCGCTCTAAAATAGACGAGTTCAATTTATTGCCAGATAAATGCAACAAGAGTTGCTTTTGACTGGACAGAATTTCACTTCCTTTATTTTTGCACTACTGAGGCAGTTAAAATAACGAACAGTTAGGGGCCGTTCACATACCACGTGGACAACTTAGGGGGAGGGAGGGGGTATGGAAATGTCCACGCTTGTCCACGGAGAGGGGGGTAGGGGTTTGGGTCATGTCCACGTGGACAAACTTACTTTCAAAATATTTTCAAAAGGTGAACAAATCTTAAAATTGCAAAGCTTTCCAGTTTAAGTTTAAACAAATAGTAGCTACTTGAAGGCAAGTGATAACACAGAGAACAGACATACAAGCTAGCCCACGAAACTTGTGTAAAATTTCCAACGATAGTTTTGAACATTTTTTTTTTGTTTTTTTTGGCTTGATTTGATTTGATTTGATTTGTAACTTTTGAACGGCGCAATAGATGACTCTATTTCAAGTCAATTTCTAACGTATTTTTTGAATGTCAGCATTTGAAATTTTACACACTTTTTGGAAGATTTTTTGTTCGAGCTTGTGCTTGTACGTCTGCTCTGTGGTGATAAATATAATAATTTAAAAATTAAAAATTATTTTATATCAGGAAATTTTTATTCGTTATTTTTTATCAAAACAGCCATTTCAATAACAAAAAGGCAAAAAGTGGTGTTTTCTAACAGTCAAATTATAGGTAGGTACAAGGGGAGTATATAGTATTTGAATAACCTTGGGTAGGAATTTAAAAAAAAACTATTTCAAATTTGTCCACGTGGACATCCGGGGAGGGGGGTAGGGGTTTGCCAAATGTCCACGTTTGTCCACGGTGGGGGAGGAGGGGGTCAAAAATCTCATTTTTCTGTCCACGTGGTATCTGAACGGCCCCTTATGGAATAAGTTTATGCACTTCTTGAACGGTCAGAGGACAAATCGGCTATATTAGGAACATTCTTGACGATCATTGTCACCCATCAGAACTGATTCTAGACATCTTAAAGCGGATTACTTTCAAGTAAATATCACTTTTGCACTCCATTGTTCATAATTTAGTACTTCTAGCTTGAAGGGAATAGCGATTAACTTTTAAAATATTTTTCTATTGGGCAACGTGACGAAAGTGTTACGAAACTTCAACAGCGATTTTCTTCAAACATGCCAAACAATTCATACGACCTGTTCAAAACTAACCAACATTTTGTCTTTGTTTCTCAGTTTTGTTTTGACAGTTCTCTTTGGTGTGTTTGGAGACATCTGGAGACATCATCCCAACCAAAAAACAAAAATAAGTTCAAAACGGTCGTTGGAAATTTTACACAAGTTTTGTGGGCTAGCTTGCACGTCTGTTCTCTGTGGTAGTAGTTAAACAAACATACAAAAATGACAACAAGGACTCTATTGGTTGGTCACTTGTGGATCTGAAACTCTTCTAACTAGCAATACTTCAGGTCAAGTATGTAAATTCAAATTAAATCTGAAGATTAAATTTAGGTCTTGTACACGCAGAGAAAACTTGGATTTTGAAACAAAACAAAGCTGACTTTGATTCACAAAATTCATTTTTTCGATTCAATATCCTGTTTTCTTTGAATCAATGAATTATGGTTTTGTTTCAAATAAATAATTTTTGAAAGAAAGAATTAATTTTTCGAATCGAATAATTTTGGACTTTGATTTTAAACAAATTCTTTGATTCAAAAGACATTTATCCAATTGCATATTTATTTGGAAACAAAGTAAATTTTCTTTCAACCAAAGAAAAATGTATTCAATGCAAAGGAATAATTTCTTAAAATAAAAACTTCAAACTTAGAAGGTTTTTTGCATTGAGTAAGAAGAATTTAAAACGAAAAATCGGTTTGATTGGTCGTGTGAAAATGTGGATCAGAGTTAGCTTAGTTAGGAGGATTCAGGATAAAGTATGGTAAGTTTACGTTAATTAAAGAATGATTATTGAAGATTTTCAATAAGTGCTTGAAATTTTACAGGACCATGGCCGATGGATGTTTTCCAAGTCCCTGGATGCATCAACCGAGGTGACACTGCTCCAATCCAGCGATCAGGTCCACGAAAATTTAAACCGGATGATTCGATTAAAGTGAACCAGTGTGTGACCCAGTGTTTCATTTATTTGTGAATAAAAATAAATTTTAAATTTGAAATCCTTTCTTTTTATTATTTGAAATTCCTAATAGGAATTTCAAAACAACGGAAAATAATGCTTCCAATTGGAATAAATAGAAAATGTTTCAATGAATAAATGCTTTTAAATCTAAATTAAATTACCCTGTGGCAAAAGAAAGCAACTTTGAATAAAAAAAAAACTGTTTTTTGTTTCAGAGTATCAATATTTTGAATCAAAGATTTTTCAAAAGAAAAATTCTTTGAAACAAACGAAAATGCGTTTGAAACAAAGAAATTTTTATTTATCCCAAAATCAAAGGAAATTTTCCTTTGTTTTCGCTGCACTTTCCTTTGAAATAAAAAATCTTTTCGCTGCGTGTATAAGTTAGGTTGGAGGAAGTGTTATAAATTTCCAAAATCGTGCTTACGTAATTAGTGATCGGCCCCAAACTCGCTTCGGAAAAAAATCGTTCTACTGATTTCTTCCGAGTTTAACGAGTTATGTGCAGATTGATTTTCATCATTACGTCAATGCATACAAAACGAAGAGAACAGTTCTGCATTGATGATTTCGAAGCATCGCAGACAAAGATGCCAATGTGCCTGATTTTTTAGGATTTGCCTAATTTTCGAGTCTCAGCCTGACAACCTGCCATTGATTTTGCCTGATTTTTTAAAGTAAGCCTGATTTTTACGAATGTGATGAAAATGGGAAGTAAGGAACAGGATTAGGTACCAGCAGGGTTCAACACGCAGGAGTGCGTCCAATGAGAAAGAGCAAATAAAACGCAGCTCTTTCGTTCTCGGTTCACGGGCACATTTGATTGCTCGGAATTCTCTCGAGAAATTTGCGACCAAAACGCAGATTGAAAATTTTTGAGCAGAGCGAATTCGCGCGCGCCTATTCGAGAGCGCGAGCGGTTCGGAAACTGCGTTTGCGTTTTTCTGCCGCGTGCGTGTAGGAACACCGAGCATCTACCGAGAGGACACGGCGGCTCACCGGACGGCGCGCGCGGCTCTCTTTAGCACACGGAGTGTTCGCCGTGTTTTCGTAATTGAGGGCCGACGGCATAATCTGTGCGAATAATTAAATCAAAAGATATTGTAAAACAGATAGAAGCACGTAATAGCCTTGAGAGGAGGGTTATAAAAATCAATGTTACAAGTTTTAAAATACATACTAGTAATAGTAACTAGCACTAGTAACTATGAAAATTCTCCATGCAATAGTAAAATTTCGCGAAAAATGCCAAATCAAAAAGCTTTACACAAGGATTGTTAAAATGAATGTTAAAAATATTCTAGCCACTAGTAATAGTTACCAGCACTAGTAACTATGAAAAGTTTACCATGAAATAGTAAAATTTCGCGAAAAACGCCAAATCGAAAAGCCTTACACAAGGATTGTTAAAATGAATGTTAAAAATATTCTCGCCACTAGTAATAGTTACCAGCACTAGAAACTATGAAAAATTTACCATGCAATAGTAAAATTTCGCGAAAAACGCCAAATCAAAAAGCCTTACACAAGGATTGTTAAAATGAATGTTAAAAATATTCTTGCCACTAGTAATAGTTACCAGCACTAGTAACTATGAAAAATTTACCATGAAATAGTAAAATTTCGCGAAAAACGCCAAATAAAAGAGCTTTACACAAGGATTGTTAAAATGAATGTTAAAAATATTCTAGCCGCAAAAAATAGTTACCAGCACTAGTAACTATGAAAAATTTACCATGAAATAGTAAAATTTCGCGAAAAACGCCAAATCAAAGAGCTTTACACAAGGATTGTTAAAATGAATGTTAAAAATATTCTAGCCGCAAAAAATAGTTACCAGCACTTGTAACTATGAAAAATTTACCATGAAATAGTAAAATTTCGCGAAAAACGCCAAATCAAAAAGCCTTACACAAGGATTGTTAAAATGCATGTTAAAAATATTCTCGCCACTAGTAATAGTTACCAGCACTAGTAACTATGAAAAATTTACCATGAAATAGTAAAATTTCGCGAAAAACGCCAAATCGAAAAGCCTTTCATAGTTACTAGTGCTGGTAACTATTACTAGTGGCGAGAATATTTTTAACATTCACTTTAACAATCCTTGTGTAAAGCTCTTTGATTTGGAGTTTTTTGCGCAATTTTAATTTTCCATGGTAAATTTTTCATAGTTACTAGTGCTGGTAACTATTACTAGTGGCTAGAATATTTTTAACATTCATTTCAACAATCCTTGTGTAAAGCTCTTTGATTTGGCGTTTTTCGCGAAATTTTAATAGTTCATGGTAAATTTTTCATAGTTACTAGTGCTGGTAACTATTACTAGTGGCTAGAATAATTCTAACATTCATTTCAACAATCCTTGTGTAAAGCTCTTTGATTTGGCGTTTTTCGTGCAATTTAACTTTTGCATGGTAAATTTTTCATAGTTACTAGTGCTGGTAACTATTACTAGTGGCTAGAATATTTTTAACATTCATTTCAACAATCCTTGTGTCCTCTTTGATTTGGCGTTTTTCGCGAAATTTTAATAGTTCATGGTAAATTTTTCATAGTTACTAGTGCTGGTATCTATTACTAGTGGCTAGAATAATTTTAACATTCACTTTAACAATCCTTGCGTAAAGCTCTTTGATTTGGCGTTTTTCGCGAAATTTTACTATTGCATGGTAAATTTTCCATAGTTACTAGTGCTGGTAACTATTACTAGTGGCTAGAATATTTTTAAGATTCATTTCAACAATCCTTGTGTAAAGCTCTTTCATTAGGCATTTTTTGCGAAATTTTACAATTGCATGGTAAATTTTTCATAGTTACTAGTGCTGGTAACTGTTACTAATGGGTAACGTTAACCTCCCACATTAATTCTTATAACCCTCCGCCAAATCCCATTGCGCGCTTACATATATTTTAACTATCCTGTTGATAAAATCATACACACAGATTTCTCAATCGGCACTGCAAACAGAAACACGAACGAAACACAAGGCCCTCACTCGAGCCCGTGCGCGCCGCCCGGTGACGAAAAGAGGGCCGCCTCGGACCATTCGAAGAGCCGCCGCGCGCTGCATTGTGAGCCGCTGCGTCCTGTTCTTTGAGCCAAAAGAGAGGCCTCACCCGCCGCTCGATTAGGACGCGCGAGAGCTAGCCGTGCCTGTTCGACTCGGCCGCTCGCGCAGATTTCGGATAGTGCATCTCGTCGACGAGAACGAGGGGAAAAGATTGAGCGAGCGTGTTTTTGTTTCGAGCGAGAGCGCGTCAACGGCCAGAACGCAAACGAAGAAGTGTTTCGCTCGAGAGGAATGTTTTGCGTGTGCCGCGCGCGTCTAAAAGAGTGCGTTTTGTTGAACCCTGGGTACCAGGTTAGGTTAGCTTAGGTTATCTTCAGCAAAATGTGAAAATGCTGCTGAATCAAAGCAATCGAAAGATTCCCTTTAATTCTTATTTAAAAAAGGGAATCTTTCGATTGCTTTGATTCAGCAGAATTATTCAACCAAGTAGGCCAACAACACATATTAGAGTGAAAATGTGGAGCAATGACCAAGAAATATTTAAAGAAGGTAGTGCCATGGCAGCCTTGCCCTAGTATTGGTACAGGCTGGGACGTCACAATCACGAAAAATCCGTGAATTTACTAGGAAACTAATTTTTTTTCGTTGATAATTCGAAGAATCTGCTGGAAATTTTCAACTTTGAAAACATGTTATTGTAGAAGGATTCTTGTCCTTCAAGATCGGTACAAAAAAGTTGCATTTTCTAGTTTTTTTCTATAATATAAACTATCGAAGTTTGAAAAAATGGTGGATTTTCCCCACTGAAATTTGCAAAACTTTAAAATTATTTCAAAGTCTTCCATGAAAATGTTCAAATCAGTGCAGTTTAAGCTCCTTATTACAATAAATTGACCAAAACACAAATTTTTATACAAAACAACAATCTTTTATTAGAATTTTAGTCAACTGATTTAACAATCATTTATTGATGTTAATTGTTCTACATAAGAATTGTATATGGTAAACTGGTTGAATTAAAATCATGACAATCAGTTGAACACTCAATATCTACCAGGTAGACCTTTTAAAGCTGATTTTTTCCATTTTTGCACGTTTTAGCTTCAAGGTGACATTGCATTCATTAATAAAATAAGAAAAAAAAACGTAATACAATCTTCAAAGACCAAGAAACTTCATAACATAGTGAAATAAAGGCCTCACAACATAATCGATCTGAAATTGGAATTCATTTGTTTTGCTTTGAAATTCCTACCATTCTCATATAAATTTTCGATACAATCGTTTTTGTGACGTCACATAAAAAAATTCAATATGGCTCTCGGCACGACCTTATTCAAATATTCCTAGAGCTATGACCAAAAAAAAATGTTGGCAACCCTGCCTACCACGTTTAGCCTCGCCGCGCTGCGTTGTCTGATTGATGTGTTCGAGGAACACGAGTCACATTGAAGGAACACGAGTTTGAATTTTGAATTCGCAGAACTGTACGTTCGTTTTGCTGATGTTTTCCCAACTGTTTTTCAGAAAAGTCTGGAAGAGTTTGAAAAAAAATGTCTGGAAAAGTCTCGATGGCTAATTTTATAGGTGACGACCTTTTTTTTTGGTCGCATATTGTGGTAGTCTAGGAATCAATACTCATTACTTGAAAAAAAATCAATGTCTGAGTCTATGTGAACGAAAGCTTGAACAACCGAAAGCTTAGAGCTTAGACGCATTCAGCTGTCAAAATAACTTCTGTATTCTGCTTCACAGTAAATTCAGTTTTGCGGTTATGAGCTATTAGATTTCAATACTATTTTTTTGATTAAAACGTTGAGCTTATAGAAATTTCTGGACAAATCTGGATAATAAGTAGTAAGTGTGCTGAGATGTTATAAATGTTGGCATTTTGGCCACAAAGCTGAATATTGTAAAGAACAAATCTGTTGTGCCGAATGTGCTGCGAGCCATGAAACGAAAGAATGCACGGCTCAATATGAAAAGTGTATAAATTGTTTTAAATTTAATCGTAAAGCAAAATCAGACGAGGAGAAGTTCAATATTTGTCACCCGGCCTGGAGCTATGATTGTGAGCTATACAAAAGAAAGATCACAAACGCAAAAAAGTTTATAGATTACGGCAAATAGCAAAAAACTTCTGAGATTTTGTATCTCAATGCTTGTGGACTGATAAATAATTTCTAAGAAATTGTTATTGTGGTTCAGGAACTAAAACCTGTCGTTATAGTCTTAGTTGAAACCCATTTAACAGTAGACGCAAATTTAAACACACTCGATATTGAAGGTTATACAATGACAAATTGTTTTTTGCATTCGAAACACACTGGTGGTGTTACTATGTTTGTGCAAAATGTATTTAAGATAGATGTTTTATTGAATGTCTATCTTGATATGAACTGGATGTTGGCCTTAAAATTAAGGAATCGAAAGAAAAGTTTCATCGTTGGTGGAATTTACCATTCGCCAACGCAAATGACGCTCGTTTTTTGGATACTCTTGAAAATCTTTGGATGAGTGATATTGTAGTTGATGAAATAGACAACATTTTTTGTGGCGATTTCAATATTAACTTTAATAAAGAAGCAGAATGCAAAGACTTGAAACGTGTTATGGAAGCATACGGGGTTCGACAAATTGTTACAGATGAGACTCGAATAACAGTAACCAGCAGTACTAGAATTGATCTTGTTTTCACTAATGTGGACAGAGCTGAAGCAGTTACCATTCCAGATTGTCGCATATCAGATCATGAGACAATTAATATTTATGCTGGTTTTGGAGATAACGAATGGGTTTCCGAAAACGATTGCATAGTGAAGGATTGGAGTAGATATAATAACAACGTATTTCGTCAGCTTCTGGAGGCAGGGTTATCAACCTTGAGATGCGCAGACTCTAATGAGTTAGTAAGACGCTTCGACTTATTATTGAAGGATAGTGTAAATGCACTTGTTGTTCAAAAAAAGGTTAAGCCGGTACTAAATGGTACAGGTTCGGGTACTAAATGGTACTCCAGTAGCCTAAAGCAAATGAAAAATCGAAGAGACAATCTTTATAGCAAGTTTCTAAGAACGAAATGCGAAAGAAGTTGGCTAAAATACAAATTGGTAAGGAATGAATATTCGCGTGAAGTAAAGCTGGCTAAAAATCGATCAATTCAAGATGAGCTGGCAAGAAATAAAAATAATGGAAAACTATTAAACGATTAGTGAGTCCAAATGCTGCAAAAGTAGATTCGGTCTCTTTTGACGGGGTTGAAATCACAGATGAAACTGAAATTGCAGAGAAGTTTAATGACTTCTTCATTGACAGTGTCATGGAAATCCATGACAGCATTCCGGCAAGTTCGTGGATGTTCGTGTTCGTGGATTATATTGGCTGCAATGGTGGAAGTTTCAGTTCATTTGAAACAATGAGTTGTCAAGAATTTGACGAAATCGTGAAAAATATGAAATCCACGGCTGGTATCGACAACGTCTCTTTAAAAGTCTTTAAGGACTCTCTACCGGTACTAGGTGATCAATTGACACAAATTATAAATACGAGTCTAAGATTAGGAATAATACCTTCTACATGGAAGCATTCGACTGTTGTTCCGATTGAAAAAGAGAAAAATGCACGAGAGGCTAAATTATATCGTCCGATAAACATGTTCTAATTACAAGAAAAGGTGCTAGAGTTAGCAGTTAAAAAACAGTTTCTACGTTTTATTGAATCAGAAGGAATATTGATTAACGAGCAATCAGGATTCAGAAAACAGCATTCAACGGAGTCTGCAGTGAACTTGATACTCAGAAATTGGAAGATCAATATTGAAAACGGTAGTTACACAGTTGCTGTGTTTCTGGATTTCAAGAGAGCTTTTGAAACGATTGATCGTTTAAAGTTGCTAAACGTATTAGAAAGAATAGGTATCAACGGAACGGTATTAAACTGGTTTAAAGACTATATACTTGAATAGTAGAACGCAAAGAACAAAATATGGAACATCGTATTCCCGATATAGAGAAAATAATCTAGGTGCTCCCCAAGGAAGTGTCCTGGGTCCCTTGTTATTCATATTGTACATCAACGACATGAAAAACTGTCTACGTTATGGTCGTCTCAAACTGTTTGCAGATGATTCAGTCTCCTACTGGAGCGGTGATGACTTAGAACTAGTTATCCAAGAAGCAAATGCTGATTTGAAAAATAAAACATTAAAAATTGTGCCATCGAAAGAGTGCGCCAGGTCAAATACTTGGGAATACAAGTGGACGAGAAGCTGAATTTCATAGCACATATTGACTATACAATCAAGAAAATCGTCAAAAAATATGGCATACTTTGCCGAATTAGCCGTTATATGACTTTCTGGTCAAAAGTAATTTATGTTAAATCTGTGATCATGCCAAATTTTGATTATTGCGCTACAATATTGCTTCACGCATCTGACACACAAACAAATCGACTACAAAGAATACAAAATAAAATCATGCGAGTAGTGATTCGATGTAATCGATACACTCCCAGTGTTTTAATGCTCGATATTCTTCAATGGTTATCAATGAAGCAAAGAATTGCATGTAACAGTTTAATATTTATATATAAGATGAAAAATGGAATTTTACCATATTATTTAATGGATGGCCTGCAATACGGAACCGACGTTCACAGCTACAACACAAGATGAGCACAAGACTTCAGACTGCTGAATATTAAAAAAAAAAATGAGCAAACGCTCTCTTTTTCTACAACGGATTGCAAATGTTCAACAACCTACCGACAAGCATCAAAAATAGTGTGAACATAAACACTTTTTAGAAAATGGCAATACAATACATCAAACAGACATCAAGGATCATACGATGAAAGTGATGTAAATCTGACGAGGATTCAGATAAAGAATTGTACGGTGATGGACATACGCGGGAGTAAGACGAAAAAAGTCGTACAAAATAAGAAAATTCAAAGTAATATAAAATTATCCTTAAGATAAAATGTCCCTCCCACTTCTAAAGAAGCGTATGGGGTGGAGGAAGGACCCAAATGGGCCTACGGGGCCATCACAAAAAAAAATTTATTAAAAATCTGAACCAGTCAACATGAGGTCTGTATTTCTGGATGACACATAAATGCAAATAAGGCAATGTGCGAGTATATAGACTCGCGATTTTAACATGTCTGTTTCAAAGTAGAGTGGACGCCGCCATCTTGGATTTCAAGAAGGCGTCAGATTGCGAAGTTCGACGTCTACTCGTTGAGCCCTTTCAGCTAATACCCATATTCCGAAGGTTTGCATGCGATTTGCAGTCATTTACAGCATTGTATGATACTCATATTGTGGATGTTTCATAAGATTTCGATAATTTACAGCTTTGAAAAGGAAAGCGGAAGCCGCCATCTTGGATTAATAATGGCGTCAAGCAACAATTTTGTTCTCCTCCTAGTTGAGCCCTGACATCTTAGTCGAAGCAAACTTCTTAGTTCATGTTTTATGGGAGTTTGAGTAGAGAATTCAGAACTCTTTCTAAACAATTTAATCAGTATATTTAGTGAAAGCTATATTAGCGCTTTCAGAACAACCTGAAAACAAATGTTGGAATCAAGAATCTTAGCATTTCTCATTACCATAATAAAACAGTTATAAAATTAGCTGCATATAAAAAAATGCTAGAATAAAACCATAATAAATGTTGTTGGTTAATGCTTGTTGGCATAATCTGTGTTACTTGGGATAGCTTCCCCTACAAGGAAAGTTGTAATTTTCGGTTCATCCCGAAAAACAGGTTGCCAACCTCTGCTCTAGAACTGATATTCCACTTCTAAACCCTCTAAAACCTATTTTAAATGTTTAATTTAGCAGGTTTTCACAGCGGAAATCACTTAGCCTGAAGGATAAGTGTAAAGTTCTTCGGATACGTGAAGGCAAAAAAATGACGAAAGTGTTGGTCATAAAGTTGACAAACACCGAATAACTTTTATGCCATGTTGTAATGCAACAGGAGACCACAAGTTACAGATGGTTATCATCGGAAAATCAAAAAATCCTAGAGCTTTCAAAAATTTTAAGGTGTCTGTCCATGGACCAGATTGTTATTCAGGACTGCAAACTAATATCGTCAAAAACCTTTGCTACATGTCATGGCTCGCGAAATCGATATAGGTCAAAGCTTGAAGAGCATAACGTTGAGGGATGTATGTTTCTGGATTCACGATGCTTGGAGTGAAATACAGCATACAGTAATCCAGCAGTCATGGAAGAAAATTGGAGTTATTTTAAATAACAAACTCGTTCACAAAGATGGTGGTCCCTTGATCCATTTGATTGATGTAAACAACCGCGATGAAACTATTTTGCCACAGGACCCTGAGGAGAGACATGCAAGTAAAGCATTTACGGAAGAAGAAATTCTGAACATGACGCAGGATGATCAGTCAGCATTAAACGAGCCGCTCGAATCATTGGAGGCATTAAAAATTTTGGATGTAGCACCAGACTCAGAATCAGCGGCATCTACCCCAAATGATTCATGTGAAAAGTCAAGAAACACAAATGATGTTGAAGCTGTACGTATGTTGGACAACATATTGGGCTGATGCTTCAGATCTCTGGATAGTTGATGTCATCTTCTTGCGACGTATAAGAGAGATTGCTTTGAAGAAAGCCCAAACAAATAAAACACACCTTTAAGATTACTTGAATATGTTCTGTTATACCTACCATTATATTTAATTTAATTTTCAACTTTGATTTAGTTAAAATTGTAATAACAAAAAACCTGTTTAAAACTTGACTTTTTTGTGTAAAAATCTTGATACGTCCCTGATCAATCTTCACTTTCAATATCGATGTAATAATTCATCAGTTTTGTCCCTTCAGAATGATTTCTACCCTAGATATTCAACGAAAATAAAAAAGGCGATATTTAGTATTTTTGCGTTGAATAAAATATGATGACAAAATCGGGTGAAAAAATGAGACAAAATCGGGGGTAGACAAAATCAGGGGTAGACAAAATCGGGTTTTCACTGTATTTCTCCAAACACATAACCTATGTATTTCTCCCTTTAAACTCATGTGTTATATACTTATTTATACTAACTTACCTACACATTAGGCATCCCTGTTTTTATGTTGGTTGTTAACATTATTATTTTATTTTTTGTTTTAATTTTCGCACTTTCAACACTCCTTCACCAACTTACTCGTGACTGCACGCACCGCACGACAGGACTCATGCTGGAGGCGGAAAGGCTCGAAATAAGCAGAGCACCTAGCTTGCAGAGGTCGGCCACATTCACGGTACAACCGGCGGCCCCGGCCAGAACCAAAGCTAGTCCGGTCCAATTCGTGGTTCCGGTTCCCTCCTCAGTTGTTCCCCGTCCCAAACCACCGGAAGCGTACCGAAGGGCACAATTCAAACAGCCAACGACAACGACGGCCCCGGTCAGCAAACCGAGGGCAGTGGCAAGACCAATGAGTCAACACCATCATCATCAGCAGCAGGAAAACCGTGCCACGTTGACGTTCCACGAAAGCTCCACGGCCTATAAATCGGGACCAGCGGAAGTCGAAGGTAAGCCGGCATGATGTTCTGACTCTCGGACGCGCCGCAGAGACCATTTTCTTAAGGAAAGGAAAACCCCCATAGTGCCTTGTTAATGCTAAATGTACGAACGACATTCGTCTACATACTCATACGTAGGGGAACATGCCCTATTATGCGCCACCTAAGCGAATCGCTGATTTTCTAAGTATTCCACGTACAAATTGTGTTAAAAATGGGTGTAATCGTTGAAGAAAAGTGTTTTCTACAAATTCCTATGATTTTTCATTACTCAAATTGCAATAATTTCTTTAAAAACATGATTTTTAAAAACCATATTCAAAGCCACAGAACAAAACTGTGTTGCGAATACGCGCCGCTGTGTATTCAATACGCGCCTAGCAGCCGAACACACCCGAGAGCAGCCGAAGACCGAAAACACACCAATACTTTCAGACACTTTGACTGAAAAGAAAATCAAAATGGACTAATAGAAATTTAACAAAAAATGAAAAATAGATTTTTTGGGCTGAATTAACGCTCAAAATATGGTTTTAGACTTTTTGTTAATTTTCAATGAAAATTGGCCTTTTTGAAAAATTAATGCTATTTTCAGCCTACTACGATTGGCGCGTTATAAAGAGCGCATGGGCCGTAATAGAACATACACATAAAAAGCATACCTTAGCGAGTTCAGTATGATTTTTTAGCATAAAATCATAGTTTAGATTCTCCTCTATCGATCTGTCAGAAAATATTGTCTTATTTGTTTTTCTCTACTTGATGACACCTTATTGAAAGTGTTTTAAAATTTAGATCGAAATGAAGAAAAACCTAAATTGTGAAATTATCACGACACAGGGGCATTTTAAGGAAAAATTCATACTTGCCATGACCAATCACAGCATTTAAAACAAATTGGTAATATTTTGCAGGCTTAAAATGTTTCAGATTCTTCAAAACAAGAGTGGCGCGTATTAGCCACATGGGGCGTTATATGAACTTTTCCCCTACACCGAAAGTAGTTGAAGGTGCGCTTGCTGGACTTGTGTGAATTAGTCATAATTTCAGACGATGCCAATTTTTAGCGCTTTGTTTGTTCAAATTTCCTCTGCATGATACTATCCTGTTTAGTTTTTATTGCTATGTTTCGTTCCCTTTCGTTCGAACTCGCTATAACAATGTTAAAGCTTATTTACAGTTGTCGTGAAAATGAACGTGAAAAAATCTTATTTTGTCAGTGACTCGACAAGCATTCAAAATTATCATTTAAAATTCTATGTCAGAATTCTTCAGTTCAAGAATGTGTGGTAAGAAAATCATATGTTTTGAAAATTAAAAATAAAACTGATTTCTCTTCAATTACCTTTGATTTAGAAAAACAACTCAATTTTCACCAGAATCCAGAGCTCAAAACTCTCTAGAAGAGAGATGAGAAGTTCTAAAAGTGACTTAAAGTTTGTTCAAGTTTGTTCGCATGTGATTACAATCATTAATAAAAAACTATCAATCTACAGTGAGGAAAGTTCGTTTAAACGCACAGCTATATTTCAACATTCGGTTAAACCAGCCTAAATGTATAAGTGTTATACATCAAATTAAAGGTTATAAATAAGGCTATCTTTTTATGAAAAGTTTATATCGAAAATATTTTTTTTCTATTTACTACTGATTTTAAGCTCTCAACTTGTAAGTAAATTTTCTGTAAAAGTTGGTAGTTTATGAATTTTTAAATTTTTTCGGTTTGATTTAGTCAATTATCTAAAACAGGTCCATACGAATGCTTGTCATACCAATCACCGAGCACTATAAAATAATCATTTTATATTAACAACAGCTTGCTAGAACACATCTACGAACATTTTCCAGAAAAATGGACTTTTTTCAATAAAACTTCTAGCGCACGCTGGAAACTTACTCAAATGAGTTCAAATTCGGCCAGAGTTCTTGAAAATGAATGAGGATCAAACCCTGTAAGTGGCGAATCAGCGAAAAAAGCCGAAAAGTGAACTAGTCTAATGAACAACTATCAGGCCCGTCTAGATTGAATTTCTTTTCATCTGAAAACACCACATTATTCCATTCATTTCTCCAAGTCATGTACTTTTTGGCGAAATCCAATCTTGCCTGCATATGAGCTTGAGACAAATTCGGTTTCTTGGCCTTTTTGGTGTACTTCAAGTGTCCAGAACTTCGTAGTATCTGCGCAATTCGCTTGTTGGTAATTGGAAGCCTAAGTTCCTTCTTAATTTCGGTTGCATTGTACCTTCCAGTTCGAGTCAGCTCCAGAATTCGGTTTCATTCACGATTGCTGATTTTGGTATTTCCCTTGGTTTTCTTCTTTACACCGTATTTTTCACCTTTCTTCAGCAAAATTCGAAGCATTGTTTCGGATCTGTTTATTCTCCTTGCTATTTCACGATTGCTCAAATCGGTTTTCTGCAGTTCAAGAGCAACTTTTTGCTTCGATTCACTCAAGTATCTACCCACTGACCACACTGACTTGACTCTTAGAACAAAAATTCAACCATTTTCTGTCTAATTTTTTGTTGTCAGCTTTTGCAGGTTCGCAATACCGACGGCAGGTGGCGAACCTGAAAAATTTGACAAAAAATGCCCTGTAGGAAAAATGGTCCTGTTTAGCCCGATTTTATCGTAGAAATTGCATGTTTTATTTTTAAAGTTGGGTGGCATTTCCTAACTGGGATAGCATTTCTTCAAATCGATCGATGCGCACTCTGGAATCGACATTGCGTACTGTTGGAAAAATGAATTTTTTTGTTTTTTTTTCTGGAAAAATTATCCAGAAAACGAAATCGAGTGTCCAGTCAGTATGGTCAGTGATCTATCTTTCGCCATTTCAAAAATCACACCGTCAAAATGCCAGTATCGACTAAGCAGAAAGCAGAACAAAGCGCACTTACACTACTACGAGACCAAAATGACGGAACGCAAAAGATTTGGTATCGCAGGCAAGGTGTGTATATATACAGTACCGTTCATAATTGTATTGAAATTGAAAGCACGCGCACTGTCACTTCGACTTTGAACTTCCATAACTTTTTACTCTGATGATATTTTTCGATCAAATTTTCTGCGTTAGATAGATCAAGTACCATACTATTATACCACAAAATCTGAGCTTTCTAGACTTTGTATGGTCTAAGATGCAGTAATTCTACGAAAATCGGACTTTTTGGACTTTTCTCATTCAAATAGCAATATCTCAGAACCTACGCTACATTTTTTATTGAAATTTTGCAGAGTGATTGTTGAAATATGAAGCTATCATGTCTGAAGTTTTTGAAATGTTCTATCGATGGGATCAAAAGTTACGGGAGGTACAATTTTTCAGGCATGAACCTAAAAATGTTATTTCTATAGAATTTTGGACGATTCATGAGAACAATATCGTTTCCATCCTCAAATCAGTCGAAAAATGTCTGCCAAAAGCAAGGAAGAAAAGAAAAAACGGAAAGAATGATCTATTTGTGTTGTTTTGAAATCAGAATCTCGCGATATTGTTTTGATTTTTTAGTTGAAATAGATTTACTGGTTGTTAAACAGAAAATAGGATTTTCCTATAGAAACTATTCTATAGAAATCGCAATTGTAGGTTCATGCCTGAAAAATTGTACCTCGCGTAACTTTTGATCCCATCGATAGAACTTTTCCAATTTCTATACAATTATGAACGGTACTGTAGGAGGTGTAACGATATGAGAAACTCCCGATTCAGCTATTTAGATTTGGCTACATGGAGCTCGTGCAGTTTGTTTACCAACAAAGCCCTCAGCTCGTACAAATTTTTCGATGTTTACAAACAAACTCATTGAACCACACCGCGCTCTCCTCGCCTACTTACTGACAAAGTCAGATATCAAATGTTCTAGAAAAATGTGCCAAATAGAATAAAACAACAATGCTGCTATCTCAAAAAAATTTAAAATTTCATTTTTCGTGTTATTGAACTTTGTTTGAAAAATTTCACATTCCTATATTCCAAAAAGATATATTTTTCTTCTGAATTGATCGTGTTGTTCATTGGTTATCATGAAATTTTTAATATTTGTCCAATAAGTTATGTTATTGTCCAGTCCAGTAATTATCTGATAGAAAGAACTAAAAAACTGTATTTATTAGAGTGCCTATAAGAAGAGTGACGCCAACTGTCAAAATTGGAATAGCGATGAACTGTCAATGTCATTCCAAACGAACAAATGACCTGTCAAATTCAGCCTTCTCAGGCTGAATTTGACCGAATTTGACAGGTCATTTGTTATAATCTACTTATTTGAAGATTTTCAGCAAGGCATAAAAATGAAAGCGATAATTTTCAATCGAAAAAAATTTCTTTCAATTGAATGTTATGCGGACTGGTCTGAATGTTTTGTTTACTGACTTTCATAGCAACCTGAAATTTATAAGTTTTCTTTTGGCAGCAAAAAAAAAGTTATTCGATTGTGAACTTCCAAAACAGTCTAGATTCAAATGATGGAATGAACATTGGAGACCATGCCCTTAATTAAGGATCAAGTCTCCTTTAATAAAGGATCAAGTGCAAAAGACGGAGAGTTGCTAAATTTTCCCAAAAAGATATGATGAAAATAAGAAAAGGGGATCAAGTGTCCCCATTCTCCCCTAATTTGCGTGGAACTTGGCAGATGGGGGTATTGGAGGCAGGGGAAGGTTTCTATTACACTTTGAGACAGACCCTCTCTCATGAAGAGGGAGGAGGGGCCTCCCAAATAAAAGATAATAAGCATAACTCGAAAAGCAATCAAGCAAATGGTAACAAATTTTTTCATGGGGTGGTATTTGGGAACGAGGAATGTTTCTACGAATATTAGGTACCCCTCCTTCCTTTCAGTGTGGAGATAGGAAGGGGGAGGGGGGCTACCTTACAATTTTTCACATAACTCGAGAACTAATCAAGATATTGGAACCAAATTTGGCATGGGAGGGTTTTGGAACACAAAAATGATTTTATAATTATTTCAGACCCTTCCTTTCTTTCAGTGGGGATATAGGGAGAGAAGAGGGGGGCTTCCATACCCTTTTTATTTCATTCATTAGAACGATTCGAGCAAATGGAACGAAATTTGGCTTGAAATATTTTACGAGAAATGATTCTGAGAATATTTGGTCCCCTCCCTCTTTCCAGTAGGGAGATAAAAAGGGGGGAAGGGGCCCTGTGAATTGGGTGCGCCATCGGTCAAACCAGCTCGCTGCTGCTGATCAGCTGGAGGGGAAATTTGTCTCATTCGTCCTTTGATTCGTTCAACTTGCACTTACGCCCAAATGTTTCTGAGGCAATTACCGGTAAATTTTCAATTTTCTCGGCATAGTGAATGTTAACTTAGGTCGAATTCACAGTGAGCGCGAAGCGAAGTGCGAAGCGAATTTCCAATTCGTGCGGCAAACCGCTTCTCATTGAAACACGTTGAAAAAAACATCGACCGGCCACAGTGCAAGCGAACTTTCATGCGAAGACCCGGCTGGATCGCGCGAGTTCATCCTGTTCATCCGGACATACACTGAAAATATTCTCTCGGATATTTTTTATCGTAAAATGATTTATTTAAAAAATCTTTTTCAACAGTTTATTTATTTAATTATCATAGCCGTTTCTGTGTTGGTAATGAAAAATGCACGGTTTTTAGCGCGGATTTTCGAAAAAAACGCGGTTTCAGTCTTTTTCAATTGAAACAAATTCTAACTGGCAATAAACGACCGGTGGCATGAAAGCCCCACAATATGTGTATAGGGTGAAGGGGCTGAACGGATAGAAGTTGGAGTTTGCTATACGACGCCATCTTGAAATCCAATATGGCCGCTTCCACTCAACTTTAAAATGTTGGAAGTGCCTGAAAAGCACATGAAACTCCCACAATATGGGTATTGGATGAAAGTACTCAATAAGTAAAAAGTCGAATTTGGCTGTCCGACGCCATTTTGAAATAAAAGATGACGGTTTCCGCTCTATTCAAAATGCAGTAAATAAGTGAAAATCGCATGATCCATCCAAAATATAAGAAATGAGTAAAAGGGATCAAAAAGTAGATAAAAAATGACTGACAAAAATTTAACAAAAATTTTGAGAAAACTGCAAAAAAGCACTGAAACAAATAAACAAAAATATGACAAGTGTTATAAAAAGAAAGTCATATTGGCAAAAATATAACAAAACTGTGGAAAAATATTAAAAATATTACTAAAATTTAAAATATGACAAAAATATGACAAACGAAAAAGAGATAAGTGACAAAATTTTGAATAAAACACGACAAATATAGTAAAAAAAATTATGCCAAAAATATGACAGATATAACACAATTATACAAAAATATAAGAAAAAAATCACAAAAACTGCAAAACTATGACAAGACAAATGAGAAAAAATATATGACAAAATTATAATCAAAATTTGACCATAAAATGACCTGACAGAACTTATATAAGGACAAATATTTGACAACAAATTTACAAAAATGACAAAATAATAACAAAAAATTTACAATAAAATCAGAAACATCTGACAAACATATATAAAACTATAAAAAAAATTATTACAAAGGTGGTAAAAATTTGGAAAAATTTGACAAAATAATGGCAAAAATCTGACAAAATTATGAAGAATGAAATAAAAATATAACAAAATACTTTCAAATATACATGTATGTAAGAAAAATGACAAAATGATGATAAATACGACATTAAAATTACAAAATTTCAACAAAAAACATGACAAATCCGAACATAAAATGATGAATATGTTACAAATATATGGCATATGACAAAAAAACATGACAAAATATGACAAAATCTATGGGCTTGTGATATGTGTAACCCAGTTGGCAAGTTAGTTCCCTCCTAAGCCAATGCCCGTGAGTTCAAATACAAGAGTAATCATCGAATACAGTTGTACCGGATAAGACATTCAGTATGAAGAGAAGATGGTTAAACGACTATATATAATGAACGGAAAAAAGACAAAACTATCAAAAGAAACTTACAATCAAATGAACAAAAAATCTGACAGAACTATGACAAAAATACGACAAATGAATACATGACAAAATAATGACAAAAATTAAAATAAAATGACAAAAATCTTACAGTACTATAACAACCATTGTCAATTGTTTGTCATAATTTTGTTTTTTTTATCATAGTTTTGTTATATTTCTATCATATTTTTTTAATAGCTTTGTTACATATATTTTTATCACATTTGTAAGATTTTTGTCATAGTATTTAAAGATTTATGTTATTTTATTACAAATTTTTGTCATATTTGTAATTTTTTATTAGTTATTATATTTGTCATATTTTTAATTTAATTTTTCATATTATCCATAATGTTGTAAAATATTTGTCAAAGCTTTTGTTTCGGGTTTTGGCATTATTATTAATTTTTTGTTATTATTTAGTAAATTTTTATTAATTTTTGTCAGATTTTTTTTTTAAATTTAGTCATGGCTTCGCCATTTTAACAGTCAAGTTTATCATAGATTTGGTATATTTTTCTCAAATTATGTAATATTTTTATCACCTTTACCATATTTTTTATCAAAGTTTTGTCAGAGTTTCGTAATTTTTGTTGTTATGTTGTTGTTTTGTTTTTTATAATTTTGTAATATTTTTGTCATAGTTTTGGTAGATGTTTTTTCTTGCGATTTTCAGTCATTTGAAATATTTTAAAGTTGAGTGGAAGCCGCCGTATTGGATTTTAAGATGGCGATTCATAGCGTCAGACTGCAAAATTCGACTTTTACTAATTGATTCATTTCACCTAATACCCACATTATGGGGGTTTTAGGCGATTTTCAGTCATTAAAAGCATTTTTATTTTATGGATTTGGGTGTCAAAAATCAGGTCCTTATTCCGGTCCTAAGATTCCTTTTCACAAATCCTGTGGTCCTAGTACGTGCAAGGTTTTTTTCCGCGGTTTTCCGGAATTAACGTGGTTTTTCGCGGAATTAACGCGGATTAGTTTTTTTTTTTTGCGCGGTACGTATCCCTCGCTCACAGTTTTGATTCTGCAAATTAAATTTGCAAAGATTTTTTCACGAGTGATTAATGTTTGCAAAACACCGAAGGTTTTTTTCAGTGTTGAACCGCTTCGCAATTCGCGTACACTGTGGCCGACCTTCAAAAACGAACTTGCGAAATTCATCCGGTGAATGAATATTTCGCTTCGCAGTTCGCTTCGCGCTCACTGTGTTCGTACCCTTATAGTGTTTTCGTTTATTGGCAGTGGCAACCTAGTTACCCACGAGTTTTGCCCCCCTAACTGCTGTTATAATGTTCGGTTATTAATTCAGAAGTCCACTAGTTTTGCCCGAGATTTGAACCTCAAGCAGGCGGTTGCACCCCGTAAAAGTTGTCAGTGTTGGGGGTAAGCATAAGGGTGAGTATAGCAACCATATATTTGCATCGTCCCGGGTAACGATTCTGTTTGTTTATTCAGAAAAAGTTTTGCCCCGCGCGAGTGGAGATAAACGAAAACGGCATTAGTGAGTTGTCGAGTGTAGCGGTAAATTTATTAGTGAATGCGTAATAAAAGTGTGAATCGGGTGATTGGGTGACTAACAGCAGCAGGCTGCTGCCGATCAGCCTGCTGCTGTAAGTTGTTAGGTTTGCTGCTACTGCTGCTGTTCGGTTTCTTTTCCTTGCTGATTTCACACTTACGAAAAAGGAAAATTGGATCAACAAAATAACCCCGAAATTGTGGAATTTAGAAGAATCATTAAAAAGCAGGATTTTTTTTTCTCAAGGGATTTTAAGCTACAATGGCTTATTCATCCCGATAAAAAGCAGGATGAAGAAGAAATTCCTCTATATATACGGTCATATTTACCTTCAGTGGATCGATTTTGCCTTCTCATGTGGAGCTGAATAAAGTATTGTATCCAGTAAAACAATATATTTATCCAGTGCGCCAGTGTGGGAAGTGTTGGCGACTAGGACACCATAAGAAGCAGTGCAAAAGTCAATGGAGATGCAACAAATGCCTAACTGGTACGGGTAACCCCGAACATATCTGCAATTCTGATGCGCCCCAGTGCGTTAATTGTAACGGCCCACATCGGGCAAACGACTTTAGAGCATGCCCGAAAATTCTGCAACGAAAACAAAAAGACCAGCAAAGACAGATGACTTTTTCGCAAGGTAAGACTGATTGGTTTTGTCAATCTGGTTCGGAAAACGAAATTTAATCGCACGAAAATCCTGGGACAACTATTCATCAACAACATGGTCCTCGCCCCAAACGCCGCACACAGGGGTAAATGAACCTAATAAGCGATCAAAATTATTTGCGGACAAACGGTAAACGATAGACATTTGATGTCTTCGCAACATTTTTATATTTTTTGATGATCTATCAAATTCTTGAAAGAAAAAAGTGATTTTTTCATCTGGAAGGGAGATAAAAAAATTATTTCTTGAAATAATTAGTTTAGTGTCTTGATGTCTTCACAAAAGTTGTAGATCTTATTATTTTAAGCAATTTTGTTGAAGACATCATAAAGATCGCATGAAATTCAAAAAAGTTACGAGCATTTAAAAAATAACGAGAATTTAACAAGTAATTTTGAGTTTCTATTTAATATCTTTTTAAGTACACGATTTACAAACTTGGTATATTTGAGAAAGTTGTTCAAATTGTTAAAACACACAATTTTGTAGAACATTTCAAATACATATTTCAACTAAGAAAGGAGATATACTGCAAAATATCCAAAATAATGCATTTTTTCAGTAAGTTATAACCTTAAGAGTTCGGACGAGTTCGGATAATTTTTTAAGTGGATTTTGTTGGTCAAGTTATTGGCTTTCCATTGATATATAAATTAAACATTAGTTTTGAATAGATTTTGTTCAAACAAGCAATCAAAAATGAGCTTTTTCCTCTAAAAACAGGAAAAATTGAGGTTTTTTTTCTTCGAATTTTAAGTGTTTCTAAAGGAAAAAGCTCATTATTGATTGCTAGTTTGCAGAAAATCTATTCAAAACTAATGTTTAATTTATATATCAATGGAAAGCCAATAACTTGACCAACAAAATCCACTCAAAAAATTATCCGAACTCGTCCGAACTCTTAAGGTTATAACTTACTGAAAAAAGGCATTATTTTGGATATTTTGCTGTATATCTCCTTTCTTAGTTGAAATATGTATTTGAAATGTTCTACAAAATTGTGTGTTTTAACAATTTGAACAACTTTCTCAAATATACCAAGTTTGTAAATCGTATACTTAAAAAGATATTAAATAAAAACTCAAAGTTACTTGTTAAAATTCTCGTTATTTTTTAAATGCTTTAAACTTTTTTGAATTTCATGCGATCTTTATGATGTCTTCAACAAAGTTGCTTAAAATAATAAGATCTACAACTTTTGTGAAGACATCAAGACGCTAAACTAATTATTTCAAGAAATAATTTTTTTATCTCCCTTCCAGGTGAAAAAATCACTTTTTTCTTTCAAGAATTTGATAGATCATCAAAAAATATAAAAATGTTGCGAAGACATCAAATGTCTATCGTTTACCGTTTGTCCACAAATAATTTTGATCGCTTATTAGGTTCATTTACCCCTGTGTGCGCCGCTATGCGGAAGATGATGACCAGAATGACGAGCCACCTAGGCTCGAGGTAAACATTTCAAGCAAGGTGTGCGAGTCTATTCAGGCATCAATCGAATCGGAAGCAACTTTGAATTTAATAGCGGACGTATTTGGAATTTCCTGTGAAGATGTTTCTATGATTGAAAAGATTAACGATGAGATTCTAGTCAAAATCACGGATGTAGTGACGGATAGAATGAAATCGTATCTCAGCACGCTGAGGTTATGATAACAACTCACAGACCCCCTTTACATTTTCCAGCTTATTTGGAAAACTTATAAATCTTATAAACCTAAATTTGGTATTTTAATACGGGAAATGTTTTTATGATATTTTGAGAACCCTCTGTTCTCTGTTCAAATGGAACCAAATTTCGCTGGGTAGAGTATTTGAGTAGTTACGAGGAATGTTTCTATGAATATTTGGTACTACTGCCCACCCCCCCCCCCCCCCCCCCCACTCCCCCAGGAATGGGGGTCTGTCAAATAAAAGTAACAAGTCTTCATAACTCGGGAACTGATCATGCAAATCGAACCATATTTGGCATGGGAGTGCATTTCGGTACAAGGAACAATTCTATGATGGTTTGGTCCCTTCTTCCAATGGGGAAATAGGAAGCTGAAGGGGGGGCTTCCATACAATTTTTTGCACAATTCGAGAAATAATCAAGCAGAGGAAACCAAATTTGGAATGCGATGGTATGTGGGTAGGAAACATATTTTAAAGATGGTTTGACACTCTTTCCTCTTTCCAGTGTGGAGATAGAAAAGGGTGAGGGGCCTCCCATAATTATTTTTTTTGCAAAATTTGAGAACTAATTCAGCAAATGGAAGCAAATTTGGCAATGGTGGTTATTTGGGTACGAGAAAGTTTTCTATGATTATTTGGTTCTCCACCATCTTCGATTGCAAATGCATTATTCGATAACTAATCATGCGAATGAATCCAAATTTCACAAAGGAAGGTATAAGGTAACAAGTCAAGTTCCTACCACAGAGAACAGACGTACAAGCTAGCCCACGAAACTTGTGTAAAAATCCCAACACCCTTTTTGAACTAATTTTTGTTTTTTGGCTACAATTACGCCTTTTCGAAAACTGGGCACTTTAAAGTTGATTTGTAACTCTTGAATGGCGCAATAGATGGCACTGTTTGCAGTCAGTTTCTAACGTATTTTTTTGGTTTTGGTTTTGAAATTTTACACACTTTTTTGACGGTTTTTTGTTTGAGCTTGTACGTCTGTTTTCTGTGTTCCTACTATGTTAGAGACCCATCTGTGCTTTCACTGGGGGGATAAGAAGGGCAGTGGGGTTTCCCATTTATGCATTACTCGAAAACTAATCGAATAAAAACCCAATTTACCATGGAAGTATATTAGATTACGAGAAATGTTTTTTTTTGTGTTTAGAGTCCCCTCCCTGATTATGTCATACAAAATTTTTGGATCAATTGAGAACTATAATAATACAGCTGAGGGTATTTGATTATAATTTTTTTCTATGGTTGTTCAAAGCTTCTTCCTCCTTTCACTGATTCGATAGAAAAGGGGAAGGAGAGCTTCCATACATTTTTTTAATATCTCGAGTGCTTATCTAGCAGATAGATGGTCACAAATTAGGAAGAGTATTTAAATACAAGCAATATTTCTAAGATTATTTGATTCCCTCACGAGATAGGAAAGAGAAGAGAGGTGCCATACGCTTATTGTGATAAATTTACGAGCTCATCAAATAAATTTAACCAAATTTTACAAGGTAAAGTATAAGTATGGTCAGTGGTATAAGAGTACGAGAAATAACTCTATGGTTATCAAAAAACCCCTTTCGCCTTCCAGTGGGAGATAAGAGAGGGGAAAACAAGTTCCGCACAATGATACACATTATACACTATAGAGCCAGGGATGGGGGAGCTTTTATCGCATAGTTTTTAAAAACTTTTCAAGCTATAGAACCATATTTTACCTGAGAGCCTTTTTTGAAGATTCAAGAGCCCTCCTTCTTCCTTCTCTCGGAGGAGAAACGAGAAGAAGGAAAGTATACACTATATCAAAAAATTGTCCGTACAGCACGTACCTTGAAATCCAAACAGTCAAAAAGTGCACTTTTTCAGTCAATAAAAATGCTACAATTACATCATTCGCTGCAGTAACTAGTCCTATTTGTAGATCAGTATTAAAAATGTTTATGAATTAAACCTTAAAAATAATTAAATTCATTTTGTATAGAAAGTCCCAAAAACGACGTCAAAAAATTGTCCGTACACTGAGGCCTTTGTCAAATATTAGTCAAGTAAACAGTTATTTGTCAGTCTGTCAAACGCAGAAACGTGAGTTGAATCTCAGCAAAGACAATTTCCAGTGGTCTGAGCGATAAATACGGTAAAATGAACTTTAATTAGCATAAATCAGTAGATTTCAACAACTTGTGGATAAAATTAACAGGAAAATGTCTGCTCCTCACAAAAAAAATACCCGTTGACATCCGGAAACTGATTTTTAACCTGAAGAATGACAGTAAAAGCTTGTCCGAAATTTATTTATTTACTTGTCTTCGAATTACGCATAGAATAGTGAAACGGCCATGATCGTCGGTTCAGTATGTCCTTCTGAACTTTAAGAAGACTCCCTGGAGACTAATCGTATAAGCTGATGGTTGGTTTGATCGTATTTTCGGGTCAGAACCAAACAATCATATTTATATTCCTGTAGACGCGTAATATGACTGATAAATCTATTTATTTTTCTCCGTGAATGAATGTCAAGTTTCCGGTGCATCTGCGCTGAAAGCATACCACACCATTACATGGCCACCACCGTGCTTGACTGTCGGTCACAAATTTTTCGGATCCAATTCAGTATTTGGATTACGCCATACTCTTACATGTCCGTCAGACCCAAAAATATTAAATTAGATTTCGTCAGTGAATATGACGTTCTGCCAGAACTCTTTCGGTTCCAGGACATACTTTTGAGCGTATTCCAGCCGCTCTTTCTTATATTTAGCAGATATAAACGGCTTCTTCAAAGCAACACGACCTCGGTATTTTTTCTCATGAAGTATGTTCCGTACCGTTTGAGTATTAACCTGTATGTTTTCAACATTCTTCAGGCTGTCTGCTAGTTTCGGGGCACCGATTTTAGGATTCTGACTGATTTCCATGACAATGATGCGATAGTGACGATCCGTAAGCTTCAGTTTGCGGCCTCTTCCTGGAGAGGTCTCCAGTGAGTTAGTCTTCTTAAAGTTCTGAAGGACATACTGAACCGTCGATCGTGGCCGTTTTACTATACCTGCAATTTCGGACAAGCTTTTACCGTCATTCTTCAGGTCAGCAATCAGTTTCCGGATGTCAACGGGTATTTTTTTGGGAGGAGCAGACATTTTTTTGCTAATTTTTGTGGATTTAATTAACAGGAAAATGTCTACTTTTCACAAAAAAATACCCGTAGACATCCGGAAACACGAAAATCTACTGATTTATGCTAAATAAAGTTCATTTTACCGTATTTATCGCTCAGACCACTGGAAATTGTCTTTGCTGAGATTCAACTCACGTTTCTGCGTTTGACAGACTGACATATAACTGTTTACTTGACTAATATTTGACAAAGGCCTCAGTGTACGGACAATTTTTTGACGTCGTTTTTGGGACTTTCTTTACAAAATGAATTTAATTATTTTTAAGGTTTAATTCATAAACATTTCTTATACTGATCTACAAAAAGGACTAGTTTCTGCAGCGAATGATGTAATTGTAGTATTTTTATTGACTGAAAAAGTGCACTTTTTGATTGTTTGGATTTCAAGGTACGTGCTGTACGGACAATTTTTTGATACAGTGTATATGTCTAGCTCGAACACTTATAAAGCAAATGGAGCCAAATGTTAAATGTGACGTTATTTGGTTACGAAAAATGTCGTTATGGCAGTTCGTGGACCCTCCCCACATTGCAGGGGAGAAAGGCAAATAAAAACGAGTTCCTAATATCAAACAATTACATGTGATGTGAAAGCTCTCATTGTAAAGATATCATAATTTATTTATAATGAAAGTTTGTCTGTGATGAAAGTATTTTCACACAATTTGTTGATTTTTTCCAGAAGGTGTAGCAAAGCACGCCGGGGGTCAGCTAGTCATAAATAGATTCTCATCATTGTAAAGTTGTTTTGAGACCAACTGAATCATAAGATATTTTCGGTGGAAAATGCTCAATTAAATCCAAATAATTTTGTTGTATTCTCAGGGTGTTGAATGCAACAAAACCTTTCTGAAATAAACTTATTAGCAAGTCTGATTCACCCGCAATTGGACGAAAGAACAAAAGTCCAGAATCTCCATAATCCGACTCTCAATTATCACTCACTTATTTAATTACGTTTCTCTATATTCGTTTGCTTGTATAGCTTCCGGCCGGAAACTGACGGTTGGCCACAAACGCCCGGGTAATCTCGGGGTAATGAACAAATCGCAAACTTTGCCGCGCAGCATGGGTGGCTCGAGAACAACCCCTACCGGCAGCAATGGAACCGGACTGATGGGAAATGCTGGGACAGGCGGAATGACCGGAGTCGGATTGGGCGGTACAGGTGGAATGCCAAAAATCGTGCCAAAACCAGCAGCAACACCACCTGCTATCCGACGACAGTTTTCGGTAGGTTTAGGTTGTTTTTTTTTGTTTGTGGATATGTCCGATCTTATGACAGGCACAAGTACACCTGCCGTTTTATATAGGTATAAGCAAAGGAGTGTTAATTCGTTTATGATATCCATTTCCGTTTCCTCCCTTTACAGATTCCGAGTGGATCCCCAATTCGGAAAGCAAGCAATGGATATGGAAATAGTGGTGGGAAAAATACACCACCTCGTTCTAAAACCCCTCTGGGTACGCCATCTGGCAATCAATCGGGACAGCAACAGCCACAAATCAATGTCAAGGGGGTGGAGCCCAAGCTCGTTCAGATCATCCTGGATGAAATAGTCGAAGGGGGAGCTCGAGTTGAATGGCAAGATATAGCCGGTCAGGATGTGGCCAAGCAGGCTCTCCAAGAGATGGTTATACTACCTTCCGTCCGGCCGGAATTGTTCACCGGTTTACGAACGCCTGCAAAAGGTTTGCTCCTTTTTGGTCCTCCTGGCAATGGGAAAACGTTACTAGCAAGAGCGGTGGCAACGGAATGCTCTGCAACCTTCTTCAGTATATCGGCTGCCACACTTACCAGCAAGTATGTTGGCGATGGCGAGAAACTGGTGAGGGCACTTTTTGCTGTCGCTCGGGAAATGCAACCATCTATCATTTTCATAGACGAAGTAGATTCGTTACTTTCCGAGCGAAGCAGTGGTGAGCATGAAGCAACTAGGCGACTCAAAACCGAGTTCCTTGTCCAATTCGATGGTTTACCGGCCAATTCCGAGGCAGACAAGATAGTAGTGATGGCCGCCACCAATCGTCCTCAGGAACTCGATGAAGCAGCCCTCCGGAGATTCCCGAAGCGAGTGTACGTTACCTTGCCGGATATAGACACGCGAGAGATACTACTGCGAAAGCTGCTCGAGAAACAGGGCAGTCCCCTGGGGGATGCCGATTTGAAGCGACTCGCCATGCTAACCGATGGCTATTCTGGATCCGATTTGACTGCCCTTGCTAAAGACGCAGCTTTGGAACCTATTAGAGGTAAGCATTGCAGAAATTAAACCAGTGTACGTTGAAATTGCTAAATATTATACGCTTCTCCCAATTCACAGAGCTGAACGTCGAGGAGGTGAAAAACATGGACCCAACAAAACTGCGCAGCATTCGTGAAAGCGACTTCCACAATTCGCTGAAACGTATCCGGCGTTCAGTGGCGCTCAACAGTCTGGCCGCGTACGAGAAGTGGTTGCACGATTTCGGCGATGTGACCCTGTAGAGAGAACGTAGACAAAACACCCAATCCGATCCCCCGCATGGCGAAGACGCTGCTGGCTGGCTCAGTGGTACTCCCGCATGTCGCGTGTGGGTCAATTTTACTGGATTTAAACAACAGGTTGCCATTCTTTCTGGCAATCCATCGTACGTAGCCCACTGGGAGTATACCAGATACAAATTCACTCAGAAAAAAACGGAACCAGTTTATTTTTCCAGGATTGCCAGTAATGATGTGCGAGTTGGCACAAAAAATTGAACTGTAACCGATTATCATTAGTAATGTTACCAGTTAGTTTACCTACCTATTCACTGTCGATCAAAGGAAAACATTGTAGTAATAGTAAAGATATTAGTATTAGCCAGTATAGCCGTGACTGCAACATTATCTGTAGCTTAGACGAAACAACACCCATCTGTTGATGGGATATTTGTTTTCCCGCATATTTAATCTTTGTTTTCTATTTTTTGGCAAATCAGCGCAAGCATAATAAATCCATTATAGTTGAAGTCGGGCTCAACGTAGCTAACTCGAGAAAACCGCATAAAAACGCAGATTATTCGTTTAGCTAATATATCATGTAAATTTTCCGTAGCGCATGTTCATTTGCCGTTATTCGTAGGTATTAGTCAACCGTTCACTGATCAATATTGTACATAGTATCTCGTAAAATATACGTTCAATAAAGAAAAGCTTTGTTCGAAAAGCAAATTATTATACGTTAGACTGTATCCATTAGACATAGGTTATTTTAGCTCTCTTGGGTTGTAAACCGTTTTATCGATAAGCGCAAGTATTCTTCGTTTTTTGATACCTAATCCAAGTTTTTAAATACCTACCACTTAAAAGCTAACAGCAATAACAGTTGAGGTTAATCTTAGTGCGTTTTGAAAAAGACTTTGGTGCTGAAGTAGCGTAATTTAGTTCTCGATGGAAAACTGTCCGATTCTCGTGGAAGGATGATTTCCATCAAACAAGAAAAAAACAAACAATAACAAAACAAATAGTTTTTTTTTTTTTTTGTTAAGTCTGTTCATAATGAACTGTTAAGCCAGTTCTAAATGCCAAGCCAAGTGAAAAAAAATTCTCGAAACAAACAGATATGCATACTGTTGTATGTAAAAAATTGCTTATATATTATTGATTTTTGTTCTCATATTATTTCAATTCTTATTGATTTGAAAACCAAATAAGTAACAGAATCCTTTAAAACAACTAGTTTTCCTCTCCAAAACAAGCAGTCATTATGTCCGGAGGAGTACAATCAAAATAACAAATACCTTAAGTGGAATAAGCGATAACATGGTCTACGAAAAATGATCAAATGACGAAATGAAGCGAAGGTAATAAATTTAAAACACATTTTTTTGGAACCGCATGGATTTTGAATTCCAAACTACCAAGGATGCTGAGGAGCTTTTGAGCACGCTTGCGAATTTAGCGTACAACTAAGAAAATACAAATATTGCCATAATATTATTTGAAAATAAATCTACTACTTAACGTATGGAAGTTTTGTTTATTTTCTAACATACCTTTATCACAGCCATCGAATTATAACATCTATACTTAGGTGTCTTTGTGGAAACTCTGCATGTTCTTTTTCTTATCAAAAGCAAGTCAGTCAGGGCAACATCAAACTTCAGATGTTTTGCTAGTACGAGTACAACATACTCACTTAATGGTCCCGCATCGATTCTCCGGCGCATAGGGTCGTGATAAAAGATCTCCATTTTTGACGATCCGGATCCAGCGTCTTCACTTGGTCCCAGTCAGGCTTCGCCGCCACGAGTTTCTGGATACTGGAAGTATTTCACTTTCTCAACTTGTTGTCCAGCTACCAAGAAATTGGAAGGATTTTCTGTGTTGATTTCGATTTCCATCCGCTTGGTCTTTCCGACATTGATTCTGAGACCTGCTGCCTTGGAGCTTTCGGTGAGGTCGCCGAGTAGGCTCAGCATGTCTGGTGCCTCTGCATCGTGTGCCAGGTCAAGGTCGTTCAGCTGCTCCGTTGTGAAAGGATTCCACGGCAATCCTCGATTTGGTCTACAATCAATCGATCCAGTCAAGATCTCATCCATTACGATGAGAAAGAGTAGCGGTTATAAGATACATCCTTGTCTCACTCTAGCAGTTACCGAGATTGGATCAGACAAGACACCGTCGTGCAGGACCATGCACGAAAATGCCACTAGTACGAGTACAACGATCATAGTGAAACACTGGCTACATCATTAAAATCTAAGTTCATCCCGAGTTCCTTCCGAAGACTAGAGGGACTTATAACCCCAAGGTAATTTCTCAAACAATTTGCAAACGAAGAACAACCACACGCACTTTTTAGCATTTTTTATTATTTTTTAAGATTTTTTAAAATAACTATAATTGAATTTCTGGTTTTTGTTTTGTTTATATCACACAGTACTCTCCCACTTTATAAACCTTTTCAGTGTCGTTTTCTAGCTTCTTTGCTATCGATTTTTTTCCTTCAATTATGTTCGGGCTAAAAATTGATTGTTGAATCATTTTAATGTTTTTTTTGCCCAAACCCCTTCTTCTGTTTTCTTTCTACTGTTGCAGACTGTTGACTCAGTTTTGGAACGTGTATACGTCACACTTATTTTTTTTTTCTTCCTATTCATTTTTCTTAATGCTAAAGTTAGGATGTTACAGCTTACATCATTTTGTTTGCATCGCGTTTGTGTCTTTTTGCTTTTGTTTTCATGTTTTATATTTTCCATTTTTCCACAGTTTTCTACAGTAGTTCTGTGGGTTTCTTTATCTCTTTTTAAAATAAAAGATTTTTAGTGTAAGCTGACTTTTTTGCGTTTTGCTTGGCTTCTGGCAAACGATCTTTTGTCGGATTCGCACTCCACCATGGTAGTGAACGCATTCTGTTCATCAAAGTTATCACTATTTTTAATTATCAATAACTATTTCATAACTTATCACCTAATATTACTAATTTTCCACCTTCCGTCTTACTCTACAGTCGGGATATCAACAGATTCCCATTTTTCGCCTTCTCCTTTCCAGTGTATAAATTAATTTCTCAAACTGAACTAAACAAAATGGTAAGTTGCAGCTGATTCTGGCGCAAATTAAATAATGTTCACTTTCGTCGTTCGCTGAACTTTGTCCATTTCATTGCTCTAACAAAACAAAACTTGTTAACGTTAAGTGTGTGTATTTGTGATTCATAACTTGATTACTTATATCACTTTTGCACGTTGGCAACCCACACAGATTCGCAGGTTGTTAACGAACGGCCAACGCCAGCACACTTATTTTATCAACTCTCACTCCTTGGCTCGTCGATTTAAATTACTAACTTTAACTTTGTTGCATGATTTCTTTTTTTCATGATGATTTTGCTTAAATAGAGGTTTCATACGCGCTTTGGCTCTTATCCTAAAGTTTTTATTTGCTTGCTTCCTTTTTCTATTCAGATAGTGTGTTCATTACTTTAAGTTACTCACGTTCTCACTCATGGGAAACAAAGACAGTTCGAATTTGCTTGCTTTCTCATCATGACACAAAAAAAAGGACGCAAAACAAACTTTTAAATGTCTTCCCAAAACAACCACATTCACACATATATATTCACACGCTGATGCATTCCGTTGACCCAATCACTCCACTCATTATCCACCTATAACCTACTTCCAGAGTTGACTCCACTAAACCTAATGCTTTCAGTTTTTTTTTCTTTTACTGCTGACTTGTGTTCACCTACCGCAACGCGCAATGAGGATCTTATCCGGTGTGCCAATTTCCGCAAATGGTTCACACTTCGCTAAAACCTAACGACTCACCACGGTGTGATGACAGCGCCCTTTTTCTTTAACTTCATCGTGAGAATACATTGCTGCGCCCAATCGAATATTCTTTCTATATGGAATTCATTATAACACCACTTCTTAGCGCTGGCACACTGTCTTATCACTTCCGGTAGTAAGTTAACTATAATTTGTTGCGTTTTCTTCTTTTTTCCGTATGGAAGCAAAGTCCTTTCCTAAAATGCACCATTTTGTTTTATCGAGGCAGAAGCACAGAAACGATACTTTGAGCCAACTGATAACAATTAGCAACCCCGGCCCGATCATCAACAAATCCCGCACACGTGCTGTTTGCTTTCTCAAAAAGCGTTAAGAAATATGTATCAATGACGAATAGAGACAAATAATGAGGCTTTTTAATTGCATATTATGAGGCTAAGTTTGAGCACCACTGACCATCACGAATGACTATGAGGTTTCTGATTATAATGTAAACAGTACAACGCAAAAAAATGCTATCGTATGAATAATATGATATTGAAAAAGAAAACACCAAAATGGCGATAGTACTTCAGAGCCTTGGAAGTGTTTGCTTTAACTTTCAGCACACTACATAGGCTGGAAACAAACAAAATTTTAGCTATGCGTAGCTTATCTGTTTGTGTTGTAAAATCAATATAGCACAAAAAGTAAGCAAAATAGTAATCAAAAATGTACGCAGGTATCGATTAAATCTGTGAAACAACCGGAATAGGTGAATGCAACTGAATAAGCCTTAAAGGAACAAATTTGTAGTAGCGCTAATCAACTTTTTTTGTAAATAAAAAGTAAAAAGTATAACTATGGATGGTGAACGTAATTTATTCTTTTGGAAACTGTATCGCTTTCTGTTACAGGTTAGCAAAGTTTATCTGTGTCTATGATTCATTTTTTTTTAATTTCAAAATCTGTAACCAATTATTTATATCCGAAAAACTTTAAGTCATTATAATCAAACTTTGTTTCACCATTTGAAAATGCTTGACAATATCGCAACTTCGCAAAAGTTTCCCCGTTCTAATTTTTGAAAAAGTTCTTATCATTTTTCCCTGGTCAGTGGAACTTTAAAAAAACAATCAACAAAAACAAAAAAAAAAACAAAATACCTTAAACCAAATCCAGCAACAAAAACGCACTAATGGTAAACCAATGCAAACAATTGATACCCACGTCCGGAACACACCGATACCGCTACGTGGCGCGGACTAGCTTAAGTTGATGATTTTTCGTTGATTTCGACCGATATGTTGTAGAGTGAAGTTTTAGTACTACCACTTACTTTTGCTTCTCTTACCGCTTCACAGTCAGTGTTGCACATGTTGCTTTTTTGTTACAAATTCTTTTCTTATATTTTACCATTATTTAGGAATCATTTTGACACTAGTTTTATGCTTTAAAATCGTACGTACACTCGCGCTGCTTACGTTGCTCAGGCATGGCATATATTAGTGTATCAACGTGCATCCTTTATGCTATAGGTAGCAGAAAGAATCAAACCCGGTATATCTGTGTTTTTGCGTTTTTCAACCATCCTAACGGTTTTATTGCTTCAATATGTGGTTTGTAAAAATGTGGTTTATACGCGAACTGTCCTCAACGCTTATATTTGTTTCTTAATTGTATTAAGGGAGGAAATAGGGAAAGGGAGGGGGCAAGGATATTCCACATCATCTCCGCGCCTCGGGCAAGCAGAGAGAACGATAGCGACCAACCAGTCAGAGACAGCACAATATTAAACAATGAATGATTTTGCCGTGGCGCCTGGCTGTTTGTCCAGTGCAAAAAAATAAATTACCAAAACGGGAACTCCACTTTGTAACAGCGAAAGTGGACTAACAAGTGCTATCAAAAAGGAACTAAAAACAAATGGAGAAACAAAAATTCAAACCACATCCATCGCCGAAAAACTCGCAATTACAACTGTTTTTCCCTATACTGATCCACACTTTGTCGCAACTGTAATCGTGTATGTTGTGTTTCATCTTTCCTGCTTAACCTGTTGATGCTGTTGCTGCTGCTGGTGGTGTTGGCTTTGTTGCTGACAAAGATCCATGTTGGTGTTGTTTGAGACTGTGCCGTTGTTTAGTGTCGTTGATGTTGCTGCTGTCATCATTGAATTTATCGTTGTAACTGTCCCACCATTATCGATTCCTTCGCCATCACTATTTCCATTTTCCAGTTTGATTTGCTTCCGGGCCGAACAATCTTCCGAGTCGCTACTGTTAATTTTATGCTCACTATCATCTTCCGTACCGTTGTCATTGTTTATTTTGTGTTTAAGATGATTTATTTCGCTACTACCGATGATCGTAGTACCGTGTTTCACTACTTCAGTACTCGGTAGCTTTATGCCCATATTACTGCTGCCATTGGCCGCATTTATGGCCCTAAAGTTAAGATTACTATTGATTATTGCAGCAACGGCAGCCGCAATGCTATTACTGCTGCTACTGATATTCTGAGCATGGTGATTCGTAACAGCAGTAGCAATTGCAGTTGTAGTAGCAATATCGTTACTTTGAGACACCTCAATCCCGTTGGCATTGGCGGAAGCGACGGATGAGGAAGGAGTTAACACTGTCGTGGCCGCAGTAGAAGCCAATGTGGCTACCGTATTCATTGCACCGACAACGGCCGCAATCGTTCTTACCGGCAAATGCTGCGGGTGATGTTGGTGCTGTTGGTGTTTCTGATGTTGTCCGAGAATACCCGAACTGGAAGATGTTATTCCGGTGGAAGCAACGGCTGGCGAAGAAGCAAGAATGGAATTCACTAGTGTTGCCGTCGGTTGGTGATGGTACAATTTTGCTGCGATTGGTGTTAAAGAAGCTGTTGCGTTTGCCGGAGTCGCAGCCGCTATGAGATGCGGATGGTGATGGACAGGTGTTGCAAACGGGTGGTGCTGGTGTATTGCTGCTGTAGGATGTGGTTGATGATGGGCTAGTAGTATTGCATTATTGGTGTTCGCCATCATTGATGGTGCGGGTATCAAACCATTGTTGAGATTGGCGGCTGCCGACAGGGGATTGGCGGAAGCCGCGGCTACTACCGCAGCTGCAGCGGCAGCGGCAGCAGCAGCTGGATTGGCAATCAGATTGAAATGGGCTGTTGGTTGATGATGATTGGCAGGCGTGGCCTGCACGGTTGTTGGCGCACCTACTACTTTACTGACAATGCTACTACTGGTGTTGTTGGGACAGTTTTTCATTATATCTCATTGCGTCTGAAACTGTGGCATCGTTGCATACATCATTGGTTGTTGGGAGGACGCCGCAGCAGCAGCTGCAGCTGCTGCGGCTGCTCCATTGGCAGCCACTGCCGGGATAGTTTGCATTCCCCACCCGGCTGCCATGTTCGGTTGCATCATGCGGTATCCTGAAAAAAATGAAGTGTTTAAAAAAATTTCTAAAAAAAATTTAACTGGTATTTCGTATCATGATGATCAATTTTTGCAAAACCTTGTGAGTAGATTGAGATGCGACCTTTAAGTGGTCAATGCTGGCAAGTGAGGATTTATAATTGTGGATAATGTTCCATGAAGTAAAGTTTTGTAAGAATATAAAATGTATATATTTTTGTAACACTGCACTTACCAGCGGTTCCTGCCTGCTGTGGACTTGCGGCAGCATATGCATATGGATATGCCGCATAACTCTGTTGCATATACTGTGTCTGCATTTGAGGGTATCCCTTAAACGGAAGAAAAAGAATCATTCGATTTATCATCCACAAACGTAGTTCTCTAGCTCGACTTACCGGATACCAATAACCCATTTGACCGTACGCAGTATACGGATATTGAGCACCAGCAGCGGCCGCCTGCGATAGCTGCTGATTCGCTCCGTGCTGCTGGGCTGCTGCTGCTGCTGCTGCGGCCGCAGCCGCCGCTGCATTCGGAGCTTGCAATTGGTGGCCCGAAATTCCATTGATGCCAATTCCAACCATTCCAACGGCTGCTGCATTGATGTTGTTGTTTGTCATCTCTCCTCCGTTTTCCTTGCCCCAGTAACACTTTACCGGGTGCCCTTGAACCTCACTGTTGTGGGTGCCTTCGATGGCCCGTGCGGCCGATTCCTTGGACGTGAATTTGATAAACGCATATCCCTTGTCCTTGAATACTCGAATGTCTTGGATTTGTCCGAACTGGCTAAAATGCTTGGAAATCAGCTGCTCGGTTATGGTGTTCGGTGGAAAACCACCGCAATACACTGTCGTGTTCGTAGGACCAGTGTTGTTGTAGATTTCCTCGAACCCAGGAGTTTTTCCACTTTTAATACCTATAGGTAGAAATGAAACGTTCCCATTACTGCAAGTATCACGTTTCATTTTGTTTATACCTAATAACTCTAATGTAATTGACATAGGTAATAAATATCGTCGAAACAACACAGAATCAATCATTAGTGCGATATTCTGAAGAACTTACAAATTAGAATAAAAAACAAACATTTATCACTGTTCTTTTTTGACATTCTTTTGTGTTAATCAAATTTTAATTGATTCGATTCTTGTTTCTTCGATATATCTTCACGAGCAAACCGAAAACATTACCTTCAGTTTGAAAAAAAGTTAAACTACATCTAAAACCTTTAAAATTAAACAAATAAAAGAAGAAAACGGGCGAAACTAACCATACTCACCCTTGGTGTTCTCACGGGGTGGTGGGGGTTTTCTGGTGGACCAGTTGGTGCGAATGCTCCTCGAACCGAGCCACTGTCCGTTCATCATCTGTATCGCATTCTCCGCCTCAGCCTTCTTCACAAACGATACAAACGCATATCCCCTGGACTTCAGCGTCTGCGGATCCCGCACGATGCGACAGTTTGAGATTTCCCCAAAAGGCGCGAAAGCCTCCCGCAGGGTTTCAGTTTCGATTTCCGGACTGAGATCCCCCACGAATATATGATGGTGCTGGCTCGTGTCCGTTTTCGGTTGGTTTCCTGGGCTCGTAGCCCAGTTAACTTTGATTTCCTTTTTAAGGAACAGTCGCTTGTTCATAGCGGCCAGCGCTGTTTGAGCGGACTGGTGATTGGCGTATTCGATGAACGCATATGGATCGTTGCTTGCTTCTCGGATAATCTTACAACTCTTCACCTGTCCCATCTGACCGAAGAGGGCACATAGCAGCTCCTCGGTCACTGATTGATCGAGACTTCCAACGTACAAAGTTTTCGGGTACACTTCGTCCGTCATCTTGGTTTTTTTACTCTAGGAGCTGTCACTAGTGATAGATGCTAAAAAGAGCTCGACGACTGGTTATTTATCAATTCTGCAGTAGCACTGGCAGAAACGCTTGTTTTTTCTTCTCGGAGTTTCGATTTTACATCAACCCCAAATAGCACCAGCAATGAGCAATTTTTCACGAAGGCTCCTTTGATCTGCCTGTTTGTCTTTCTTGTTGTTGTTATTGTTAGAGCGATAGCCTGGCAGATCGGTGTCTTTAGTTCGAATGTTTTCACGACAGCACTTTGCCTGACTGTGTCTGTGTTTCTGAGAGGAGGATCACAAATGCAGAGCAACAACTTTGAAAGAGGATGAATGAAAACTAGTTTCCACGGGAGTCGGTTCCCCCTTTTTCGGTTTTCCTTTAGTCTTGCACTTCTGCAGCCACAAACAGTCACACAAAAAAAGAAACTGTGTCTTGTCTTCCGTAGTCGTTTTTCTCAGTCCATAGAGAGCGTATTCGGTTGTTGTTTTTTTCGTGCCACCTTGTTTCACTGGAAACTGCGGAATCCAATCTCTAGAATACCGCGATACGGTGTATCTGCTCCTGCTGTCGGCCAAATTTTACTCTAAAACAGAAAAGAAAGAAAACGACCTAGGTGAGTACACAAACACAGCCAAACTCATACGAAATAAATTGGTGGAAAACTGTTGTGCGGGGTTCTTCTCCGTATATCCGAAATCAAGCGAATAAGTTCATTCGCCTACCGAGAGAAGTTGAAAAGTGCAAAATTCAAAGTGCTGCCTAGTGTTCTTCTGTTTAAATGTTTTAAAATAGGAATGACTAATTAAAAAATGATGGATGCTAGATTTCATGATGTTGATATTCCTTAAAATTCGATTGTGTCATTAATTTTTGTTTTTCATTTGTGGAAAAAAAAAGAAATGTCTATTCCTGAAACAGTTGTCGATATTTATCTGATGAAAAGCGCGTTTATTTTCACTAAGCCTCATGTCAGTCTTATACCGTATTTGTTGTAGACTTTTTGTAGTCCGTATTTGACGTGACTCAACTAGAAAATTTATTAAATAAGTCCTCTACTTCGATCAAAACGAGTTTGTCGAAGATCCTACAATCAGTTCCGGATTCGGATTCGATCTGATGGAGAATACAAAGCAAGATACCTCGCAAATACAATACCTATCCGGGAACGACAATTCATGGCAGTGAATTCGACGTTTAATCAACCTACTGATCGGAATCTTGCTAGAATAGCATCAAACTCAGCTAAGAAAATGCTGCACTTCGGCACGAGAGAATACAATTTCAAGCAGAACTATAATTTTCACCAACCAATCTATCAAACACGTTTTTCAATTTTTTCCGACTTTCCTACTTTTTCTTTTCTCCTTTCTCTTCTCACCTGTCTAACTATCAAACTGTCAAACTAATCTGTCACAAAATGGGTTTGATGTTCCCCCTAATTTCACCTTCTCAGGGCCGTAGCAACACCCCACCCCGTAACGCCCACTTTAGGGGGCTTTACCTTCACATACTATAGCAGGCGCGGGGGTGGGATTCTCTTAATCAGTTTCGCGTTCATAAACGAGCGATTTAAGCGCCACCTCTTTCGAGGACCGCTCGTCGAGTTTTATTGCCCGGCGAGAAACCCAACCTCAGGGCGGGTTTTACTAAGAATCCAAAAGCGGATGCGGAAACGATCGGGAGACCAAAGTTAAGGAGAAGTACTAGGGAAACTACACCTTCGATTCGAAGAGGTAGCTGGGACGCGAACCACGGTCTATCCGTTTGAAAAAACACACGCTTGCGTGATCGTCACAGGAGGAACTCACTTACCGGTTTTCCCCTGGGTGACCGAAGCATAAGCGAGGGAACTGTTTTCTCGAGCAGTTCTTCCCGAAGCAAAAAAAAAACAAACTACAAAAAACTAGAAACTAAAAAACGAACGGATAAACACGTGAAATCACCTTTTTCAATCAGACTTAATGTTCTGGGAAAGCATGAACTCTCTTATTTTTCAACAAAATACATTATTGGCGGTTGAAAAAGTTTGTATTGAGACGAAATGAAACGGGAAAAACATATTTTACATTTTTGTACAATTTCTTAAGCTAAGTTTTTATTTTTATTTTTACCTAGGATTACATATTAGCTTTTTGGGGGTTCCTTTCCCTGCTTTCCCTACGTGTGCTTAGTGAGTGAGAATGGGCTGTTATTGGCGCAGCCTTCTCAACTGGGAAACCTCGTGACTTAAAGGGTTTCCAAAAAACTGTGTGTGGCTAATTTCAGAATGGCCAAATATATCTCCTTCACATGCGCATGGGTTATTTTTAGTTTGTACTTACAGTACCATTTCTGCTTACGTCGGCAAAGTAGAGCTGATTGTTGCGGGGTTGCCGAAAATAGATTCGACTGCTGGGCGGAGTATCACCGGCCAATCAGTGACCGGGAACGACGTTTATTACGGCGTGTCGATGTTGGCGAAAACTCAGCGGTGATGATGATGCAGATCAGCAGCGAATCAGTCTTGGTGGCCTGGAAAGGGTTGTAACGGGCAGACCACTGAACCACGTGTTGACGGGTGGTTCACTTCCGACAATTCCTGGTCGGGAAAACCTCGATCCTGTTCCGTGCACCTTCAGCGGGTTCGAGCGGCAGGTCAGCTAGCTATCGCTAGAAGCGTTGTGTTTGCTCCCTAATAAAAAACCGTTGAACGGCTGTTCAACGAAAAAAAATTAGCACACACAGTCATTCACACACAGAAACCATAGATTTTTTTACCTTTTTTGTTTTTAAAGGCGAGCACACGATTTGAGCACACGACAACTAGCTAGCTAAACTAAATCGTCCTGTTAATGAAGGAACATAATATGGAAAAATTAAATCTAATCTAGAAGGACACTTCACGTGTTCACATTACATCTACGAAACGCGGCCAAGTACAAAAACACTCGCTTGGGCTTAAATCACGGTCAGGATCAAAGTGGAAGAGGTGAATTCCTGGGAACCTCAGTAAGGTCGCAAGTTTGGAAAATCTGTTTTTTTTCAAAGGAATTCCGATGATCCCCGAAGGCGGTCATCGACCTTTCAAGCGTCGGTGTTTGTCATAGATGCGCTCTCGGCACGGTTTGGTAGCATCCCTTTCCTTCCCACATAAAATCAATCTACCCTCTCATTTCGATCCGCCCTTGGATCCCAACATTTACGAGGTCAAACTCTGAAGGCGACGCTAAATCAAGAACGCCTGAAATAGTCCCGATTAAGTTCGACTTCCTATGAAGAAGAACTGGTATGCAAGATTGGATGCAGTGTTATGAAGTGAAGCGCGTGGTCTGAATGCATACCTTTCTATGTAATAGCATTTTGAAAAGGCTTATTTTGTCTTGTTGCTCTTGGTTAATGTTATCAATAATAATTGTACTAATCACGAATAAATAAATAAATAACGAAATGTATACAAATATATCAAGGTAAATATTTACAACATGTAACAGTGTTACATAATTCCCTACTGAAAATACGAAAATTTGTTTGAATTAATAATTCAAACAAATTTTCGTAGCTTTTTATTGGTCTCCTATACAAACGTCTCTATTCTGATCGTCACAACCTTGGTTGGCATACATCCACATTCATACGCAACGGAAAACAAAACATAAATCAATTATCAATTGGAGTAATTTCTTACTTCAAAGATTATTACAAAAACTTCTTCGACAATTTTAATTCATCAACCTTTACACAGAACTACACAATATATAAACTGAATCCTAAGTCATTCCCCTCCAGAAGTTTCGTTATCCGAAGATTCTGGAATGCTTATTCTTCGAAACTCAACCGGTTTGCCTCACTAAAACTACACCAGACCTTCCTGTCCGGAAAACGTTTTATGTGGAAAACAAACACGAAAAACAACCGGTTTGCCTCCCTGTAACTACACCAGACCTTATTGTCCGGAAAACGTTACATGTGGAAAACAAACACGAAACATAACCGGTTCGCCTCACTGTAATTACACCAGACCTTCCTGCCCGGAAAACATTACATGTGGAAAACGAACACGAAAAATAACCGGTTTGCCTCACTGTAGCTATACCAAACCTTTTTGTTCGGAAAACGCTACATGTGGAAAACAAACACGAACATAAACACCCGGTTTGCCTCACTGCAACTACACCAGACCTTCTTGTCCGGAAAACGTCACATGTGCAAAACAAACACGGAACAACATGCACGACTCTCTGAAACTAAACCAGTATTGTTTAACTGGAAAACATAACATGAGAAAACGAACACGAATTAATAACCCGCATAAATCAGTATTATACAGTGACTATTCCCATTATCTTCTTCCTAAGACACTCAAAAGATTACTTCTATAGTTTTGGATTATTAATGTAAGATAAGACTTATCATTTTTTCATGAAATGGAATCGTTTGGACGCACTTTACGATACAGGGAACGGGTCGTTAAGTAGAGTAACCATTCATTTTTTTTGCTTTTTTCTACTCGCTCCATGCGAATTGTATCATACGGGTAATCTTCACTTAATGATTTTCTTATAAAAAAAAAAACTATACAACATATCGTTTACTTATGATACAATAATTAAAATAAAAATTAAAATTATTGAAATTAAAATCAGTTTTAAAATCGTTTTTATAACATTTTATTCACAACACATAGGTACATAGATTTTTTTAAATACAAAAAACACTGTTTACACTGTAAATCGTCGTGCTGCTGTTCCCGATGCTATTATTGTTAGTGATGTTGTCGACAACCGACCCTCGCACCGTTGGAACCGGTGCTGTTGCCTAGCGGACCGCCCCAACATAATAATGATTCCGTTAACAGGGATCTTCAAGATAATAATGATGAAATTCTGGCGTCTTCTTTTTGATCTGGAGACATCTGGCTCGCTGCGACTGAAAAAAATAGTTTTCAATAAGAAAAACTGAAAATGACCAATAAATAAATCAGGGTACTTACCCTCGCACGACCGCAACTGGAACCGTCGCCAACCGATCCATCGCACCATCGGAACTGGTGCTGTTGCTTTCCGAATAATCCCGGAAGAGTGAAATTTCAAAAACTCTTCCGGCGAAATGAATTTCATTTTACGCACAAATTCAACCACGTGTGATAATGCCAGCAGAAAATTTCGGGGTGCGTTGCTAAAATAATCGAATATTTTTCATGATTATTAGCTGTATCTTTCAAGAATATTTTTTTATCTTATCGTTGCGTTGCCAAAATTAGTCAATTAGATTTTTGAAAGATTAATCTTATCTTTTAGAAATGGTTTTTTCTCGTTTCTAGCAAAGACACATTAGCAATGACCCAAAAAATATCGTAACTATTAATGTAATCAGAAGCTAATAATTCGAAAGATGCATAGTATCGTTTTTAGCTATGCGGGACTCTTCATCAAAATTATTTCTTGCGAAATAATTTGAGAAAAAAAAATTATTAAGTTTCAATCACATTCAACCCATTCATGAACACACCTATCATTCATCGTAATGAACATATCTATTCTCTAGCATGTTGGCCGATGAGGCGCGCCACTCACCGCCAACTCTCACGCACACTGACGCAGCCAACGCAAGACGATCATAAACAGAAAGAGAAACGTCAAAAGTGGAAAATTTTCTGAACGGAGTGAAGTGCGTTTTCGGCGACGTGTGGAATCATCTTATCCGGCTGCAGAAGGACACTAAATTGCTGATGGTTCCAGGGATTGAGTGGACCAGGTGGCCATGGACCGGAACGAGCTGTAACAGCAGTTGCATTTGCTGTTTTTTTTTCCAGGAAAGTACTAAGTATCGTGAGTAAGATGTTTAATTAATGAACTGTTTTTTTGGGGCTTGGGTGGGGGTTTCTGTTTCTTTTCAGGTTTAGCGATGGCTAACAAGTGCAGCAATATTGATGTGGAGTACCATTTTCTTGATCCGGATTTCATTAAGGATGAGCCAATATTGAATAAGGATGCACTGAAGCGGACTTAACTGTTAATATGCGAACATCCGGAATGGACTAGGTCGCCTAGTATTTGAAGAAGGATTATCAAAAATTTGAAACTAAGCAATGGACATTATGAGGAATAACAAAAACTAAACACGGAGGAATTATCTACGGAAAAAGAAGAAAAAGTGGATTACGAATAACAACAACTGAACAAGGAGGAAGTCTACGGAAAAAGGAAACAATGGAAAAAATGGAACAAGGACTAAAAACAAACTGTGAGTATTTTTAATATTATTTAACTAACCGAAATTTAAGTATTTACAATAGAAAAACCTCAGGCAGGCGCGACTACTAACTAAATTTCAATATTTACAATACTATTTACATGAACTATGTACAAAGGGGGGAAGCAATTTCCACTCCCAAATTGTTTTGCCTTTTCGGTTTTCGGTCGTTCATCTGTTACCTTTTTTTGAGGTGTTACAGAGTTTTATTCAAATGGTTTGAGCTCAACATGAATGGTTTAAGCGTTTTTATGAATTTAGCAAGACGATTAGAACTCTCTCGGAATTGTTTTGCTTTGAGGATAGGCTCATTCTTTGCTTATAGCGACCACTACTAAAATGTTGTCGAAGTCATCGCTTAGGCTCGCTTTAGAATTCGTGTTACACGTACTTTGGCAGGTCATCACCTTAGCTCCTTCTTACGCTTCATGAGCACTACGACTCCTCTGAAATCAGCACCTAAACCTTCAAAGCTTCCGCCAAAATTAACATCGCTTACCCTAGTTCATGAAAACACCCGCGTCAATCAAGTGGCATTAAAAACCAATCAAAAGGTGAAATTTTTTCTGACGATTTCAGTTTTCAAATTTGAAATCAAGTTGTCACTTTTACTGAAGATTTTCATAGCTCACAAAATGAAGTTTAAAGTGGTTTTCGTTTTCCACTGTGAATTATTTTTAGAATTTTGTTTTCCTGTAAGGATTAATTGTCACTTGTTTCCAAGGTTCACATAGCTTTAAAAAAATAGTAAGCAATTCAATTTTGAATGGGTTCGATGCCCATTTGAAATGGTCTGCGATTCGTTTCGATTTTCTTCGAGAAAATTGTTTGTCACTTGTTTCCAAGTTGTACATAGCTTTAAAAAAATAGGTTAATGAAGGTTTTAGCTTGTTCTGGGCAGATTAGCTTTTTTAAGGTGATTAGCATAGAATACTCCTAATCTTTTTCCGGTCGTCGACTCGAGCTCGTAACCATGTTTACCCAGTACTTTTCTTACGGGGGCGAGTTCAAGCTTAGGGGCCAGTTTTGAACAAAATCCTTTAGCCTTATCCGACAGGTCAAACGTTCTTTTCAAAACAGTTTCTCCTTCATAATCAACAGGGCAATTGAAATTTGAGCGAAGATTATATTTTTTCCTGTGGCGTTCGTAAACCTTCGTTAGATTTTTTTGAATTTCTTCGAACAGCTTCTTACGCGATTCGTTTTCTTCCTGAGTAGTTCGTGATAATTGTCTGTTTCTTATTTGTTGATATTCTTTACTATCTAAAAACCTTTCACGTCCTGCGACCTTTTGAAGTAAAGCGTGATCAGAAACTCCTTTTTTATCTGCTTTAATTTTCAATTTGAAACGAAAATCTTCCACGGATGATTTCCCATAACCCGAAAAATATATCTTCCCATTTTCAATTCGGCGATATTGACGAAACTCCATTTCACGACCTTGAATAGAAAATCTTGACTGCAGACTGGTATCGCTGCCTGTGGGAAAACTCCTACTACGATCCCTGTCTCCCTGTGAAACAGACTGGCGTGTATTTTGTTGCTGACTAGCATCGCTGTCGCCTTCGTGCTGTGGAAAATTCCCTCTGCCATGATCAGAAAATCTCGGAATTTCAAACGTCAAACTATTTGGTTGTGGCCCTTCGCAATTAGGTTGCCTGTTATGCCTTGAACAGTCTAACTCCTGTGTAGTTTGATCCCCAACTCCAGCGAGTGTTAACAGAGACTCAAGCTCCTGAATTCGCCGAACTAAATCGTCGTAAGAAGGCCTAGTATCTTGTTCTATGACAGGTTTCGCCTGGTCAACTTCTTTTGAAAGTTCCTTCGAGATCGAACGCTCAAACCCAACAGCTGAATGAATTGAAAAATCTAACGTTTCTGCTTCTTTAGAACTCCCACGCAATTGAATCTCATAGTCAACTTCCTCGTCAGTTAAATTATCAGCCGACGAATATAGAATCGACATTTTAACTAATTACTTTCCTAAATTTTTCAGATACAATGATACTAACGAGAACAACAACCAATCAGAGGATTAATCAACAGATTAAAACTTTACGAAGTTTGCGGACTACCCGAGCGAGGACGGATACAGCTCACACTACCAATTAAGGTGTTTTTTTTTAGCACCTAGTAGTTTTAACAGATAACGTTAGATAACAGACCAGTAATAGTTTTTCAGAAGAATTTTGATTTTACTTACTGCAATTTTAATTTAGTACGGACATTGGTTTTTGAAGAATTGCAGTTTAGAAGAAAAATAGTAGCCTGATAATAACAAAATACGATTGAATTATAATCGAAACTAGCCTACATAGTACGTCTTCTTATAATTAACGATTATTATTTATAAATAGGACGGCTTACAAAAAATGACAAAGTCTAGGACAACTACCCTAGGTAATTGAGAAATTTGCGTACAAAAATAGTAATAAATATGACGTACTGAATAAATAACAAAAATATCTAATAAATAGGACGATATGCAATAAATAACAAAAAAAATTGTATCGATTAGGACACTATGATGCAAAAAACAAAAAATGTAATAATAATTATGTTCAACCTTGATTAGAGCAATATATAATAATTTTTATAAGACAACGACTGTTTTTTTATATACAATCAGAAGGAAAATTTTTGCTATTTCCCAAAACTAAAGCCTTAATTGAAAAAAAAACAGCCTCTTTTAATACGTTGGGCGCCAGTTATAGCAGGCGCGGGGGTGGGATTCTCTTAATCAGTTTCGCGTTCATAAACGAGCGATTTAAGCGCCACCTCTTTCGAGGACCGCTCGTCGAGTTTTATTGCCCGGCGAGAAACCCAACCTCAGGGCGGGTTTTACTAAGAATCCAAAAGCGGATGCGGAAACGATCGGGAGACCAAAGTTAAGGAGAAGTACTAGGGAAACTACACCTTCGATTCGAAGAGGTAGCTGGGACGCGAACCACGGTCTATCCGTTTGAAAAAACACACGCTTGCGTGATCGTCACAGGAGGAACTCACTTACCGGTTTTCCCCTGGGTGACCGAAGCATAAGCGAGGGAACTGTTTTCTCGAGCAGTTCTTCCCGAAGCAAAAAAAAAAACAAACTACAAAAAACTAGAAACTAAAAAACGAACGGATAAACACGTGAAATCACCTTTTTCAATCAGACTTAATGTTCTGGGAAAGCATGAACTCTCTTATTTTTCAACAAAATACATTATTGGCGGTTGAAAAAGTTTGTATTGAGACGAAATGAAACGGGAAAAACATATTTTACATTTTTGTACAATTTCTTAAGCTAAGTTTTTATTTTTATTTTTACCTAGGATTACATATTAGCTTTTTGGGGGTTCCTTTCCCTGCTTTCCCTACGTGTGCTTAGTGAGTGAGAATGGGCTGTTATTGGCGCAGCCTTCTCAACTGGGAAACCTCGTGACTTAAAGGGTTTCCAAAAAACTGTGTGTGGCTAATTTCAGAATGGCCAAATATATCTCCTTCACATGCGCATGGGTTATTTTTAGTTTGTACTTACAGTACCATTTCTGCTTACGTCGGCAAAGTAGAGCTGATTGTTGCGGGGTTGCCGAAAATAGATTCGACTGCTGGGCGGAGTATCACCGGCCAATCAGTGACCGGGAACGACGTTTATTACGGCGTGTCGATGTTGGCGAAAACTCAGCGGTGATGATGATGCAGATCAGCAGCGAATCAGTCTTGGTGGCCTGGAAAGGGTTGTAACGGGCAGACCACTGAACCACGTGTTGACGGGTGGTTCACTTCCGACAATTCCTGGTCGGGAAAACCTCGATCCTGTTCCGTGCACCTTCAGCGGGTTCGAGCGGCAGGTCAGCTAGCTATCGCTAGAAGCGTTGTGTTTGCTCCCTAATAAAAAACCGTTGAACGGCTGTTCAACGAAAAAAAATTAGCACACACAGTCATTCACACACAGAAACCATAGATTTTTTTACCTTTTTTGTTTTTAAAGGCGAGCACACGATTTGAGCACACGACAACTAGCTAGCTAAACTAAATCGTCCTGTTAATGAAGGAACATAATATGGAAAAATTAAATCTAATCTAGAAGGACACTTCACGTGTTCACATTACATCTACGAAACGCGGCCAAGTACAAAAACACTCGTTTGGGCTTAAATCACGGTCAGGATCAAAGTGGAAGAGGTGAATTCCTGGGAACCTCAGTAAGGTCGCAAGTTTGGAAAATCTGGTTTTTTTCAAAGGAATTCCGATGATCCCCGAAGGCGGTCATCGACCTTTCAAGCGTCGGTGTTTGTCATAGATGCGCTCTCGGCACGGTTTGGTAGCATCCCTTTCCTTCCCACATAAAATCAATCTACCCTCTCATTTCGATCCGCCCTTGGATCCCAACATTTACGAGGTCAAACTCTGAAGGCGACGCTAAATCAAGAACGCCTGAAATAGTCCCGATTAAGTTCGACTTCCTATGAAGAAGAACTGGTATGCAAGATTGGATGCAGTGTTATGAAGTGAAGCGCGTGGTCTGAATGCATACCTTTCTATGTAATAGCATTTTGAAAAGGCTTATTTTGTCTTGTTGCTCTTGGTTAATGTTATCAATAATAATTGTACTAATCACGAATAAATAAATAAATAACGAAATGTATACAAATATATCAAGGTAAATATTTACAACATGTAACAGTGTTACAATACATCTAGCAATGCAACCTTAACTACCCCACGGCGAAGAATCCCTGTACTGGTAGCTACGTCGACCTGCCGAACTTGTCCATCTTCTCCAGGAAACGTCTTCAACACTCTTCCACGAAGCCAGCCGTTCCGAACGCTTTCGTCGACTATCACCACTAGGTCTCCTTCACGTAGGGGTCTCACATCATGAAACCACTTGGTACGACGCGCTATGGTTGGAAGATAACTCGCAATCCACCGCTTCCAAAATTGATCCAGCATGTAATCCATCGCCTTCCAGTTCGTGTTCAGCGCCGTCGGTTCATCTATCGGCACTTTCACTGCATTACTTCCGCTTGAACTCATCAACAGGAAACTGTTCGGTGTGAGCACTTCAGCATTTGGTGAATCAAGTGGAACGAATGTTAACGGGTGTGAGTTCACTATCATCTCAACCTCAGCCAAAAGGGTCATCAGTTCTTCGTCGTCAAGTGGGCTGCGAGGAGCTATGCTTTTCAATGCGTCTTTGACCGATCTTACTTTACGCTCCCAGACCCCTCCCATGTGAGGGGTCGAGGGGGGATTGAAATGCCATTCGGTGGTAGCGTTCGTGAAGGTCCTCGCGGCGCACTGGTTGATGGCTTTAACTTCGTTGATAAGCTCTCTCGACGCCCCGCGAAAATTTGTGCCGTTGTCGCTGAAGAAGTGTTGGGGTGGACCTCTTTTGGCTACGAACCTGCGAACTGCTCTGATGCACGAATCCGTCGACAGCGAATAGACGACCTCGAGATGTATTGCCCTGACGCTGAGGCAGGTAAACAGACATACCCAGCGTTTCACCGAGCTTCGCGCCCTTTTGACCGTCAGTGGGCCGAAGTAGTCCAGGCCGGTAAACGTAAACGGTCGTACATACGGCTTCACTCGAGGATGCGGTAACGGAGCCATCTTTGGAACGTCAGGCTTGGCTCGGTAGACGCGGCACCACATACAGGTTTTCAAAATGGACTTCACTGTGGCACGGAACTTCGGAATGTAGAATCGCTGCTGGAGTTCGTTTAAAACTGTTTCTGTGTTGGCGTGGCCGTAACGTTGGTGATATCTCAAAACGATCAGTGCTGTGACATGGTCAGATCTTGGAAGTATTATCGGGTTCCGGAAATCGTCAGAGTAATACAGAGAGTTGATCCTGCTTGAGGCCCGCAAAATGCCATTTTCGTCCACTACAATCGACAATTTAGCTAACGAACTTGATTTCGGAATCTTTTTGCATGCTTCAGGAAGATCGGTTGTTTTTAGAAGAGCTTCTACTACATCGGGAAACGCCGAGCTCTGCACTTTCCGGAATATCGATATTTCTGCGACTCCGTAATCTTTCTGCGTAGGTACCACTTCAGAATCGCTGTTGACTTTAACAGGACGATAACGATCGATGAAGTTGTGGATGTAGGCGAATACTTTGACGAGGCGTTCGAACGACGAAAACTTAGAAAAGTCAACCAGCTGTACACTGTTGGTCCCGCGATGAATATGAACCGATCGGATTTCTTCAGGCGTCTCTGCTACATTCGGTTTTCGGTTTAGCCATTCATCCTCCGGACTGTATAAGAATTCGGGCCCTACGAACCATCTACTGGTGGAACAGAAATTGGGACCATTGCCCCACTTGGTAGCATCGTCAGCGACGTTCATTTTGGAGGGTATCCAGCGCCACTCGTTGATCTTCGATATCGATAAAATTTCACCCACACGAAAGCCCACGTATTGCCGGTATTCGAGAATCTGCTTAGTGATGTTCGCTTTCAGTTCTGGATCTTTTGCCAACCGCCTCTCCAAACAATCATTTCGTCTTTTCGCCATATGGTAACTGTTTGGCAGCTTGACGCAGTCCGATCTCCACAACAATCCGGTTTGAATTCGACCGGAAGCGGTTCGTACCGTGGTTTCCTCCAAAATCTTCCTCGCTCGCATGTCCTCTTCGCATTCCGGTGGAAGTTGCCCTTGAATGCCGATGGTATCGCTAGAGACGAATTCTCGGACAATGTCTTCTAGGTGTTCATCCGAAGCGCATCTGCAGACGTTCACTCTGGCTCGAGACTGTTCTGCGGTTAAACTTCTGCCACCAAACACTACCCAGCCTAAGCGAGTCTTGGCGGAAACAGGCTCATCGTTCCGACGTTCACGCTTACCAAGCGTCATAATCAGCCGAGCATGGTCCACCCCAATCAGAATGCTAGGGGTTGCTTCGTTGTAACTTTCGACTGGTAGCCCTCGAAGGTGCGGGTAGAGCTTGACCAAATCGGGATAGTTAACTGTCTGCTTCGGGAGACCCAGATTTCTGACTGTACGGACGTTTTTCAGCAGATGCTTTTCTCCTCCGTTAATCTTTGCGATGGCTAGATTGACACGACGGGAAGAATTTTCGTTTCTGGTTACGTTGTTCGTCCACTCGAGGCATAGTGGACTCTCCGTGCCTTCGAGGCCAAGTTCTTCTGCCGCTTCGTTTTCGATTAACGTTAGATCGGAACCGTCATCCAGGAACGCAAACGCCGCTACAGATTTCCCGTTTCCAAATAGTCTCACGGGGAGAATTTTGAATAGCGTTTTGTCTCGAGAATGCCGATGCGTCGATACAGTTCCTGAGGTTCCCGATTGTGCATCCGATTGGTCCGACCTTTTGGTAGAATGAAGCAGTTTATGATGTGCCTCGGAGCAACCGTCTACTCCACAAGGATACTTTGTGCGGCAGGGCCACTTGCCGTGTGGAAATAGGCATCTTCGACACATTTTCTTTCGCTCGACTATTTTCCATCTTTCGCTGACTGAAAGCTTGCGAAACCTTTCGCACTCACGAATCTTATGCCCCACGCTGTCACAGGCGAGGCAGGGTTTCGGATTTTCTGGTTTCACTGTAACTTGATGGGCGTTCAAAAAGCCTCCTACTTTTTCCTTCCGCTTCTCCCTTTTCGTCGACACTTCTACGGAGGATTCCGTCGCTATCGAAACGTTACAAGCTGCTGTCCGGATCGTCGAAATAAAATTGCAGAACGCTTCTAGATTTGGTACCGGAACGCTCATCAAGTAATGGCCCCACTGTAACTGCAGACATGGTGGGAGCTTGCTTACCATCTCCGTAAGTAGGATAGGGCTTGAGAGGTAAGAATGTAGATGTGCTGCGTCCATAAACGTCACCAGGTTCCGGACTTCTCGACCGAATGTGACAAGCGTTCCAAGCTTGTTGGCATTTGGTTGTGTTGCTGTTCGGATTCTGGTCAGTAAGCAGTTGACCAACTGGTCCGGTCTTCCGCATTCATCCCGAAGAGTCGTAATTATTTGCGGTACGGCGGACGGAATTGTCAGAATACTGAGAACCTTTTCCCTGGCATTGCCGATGAGGGCTCTCTGCAGACGGGCTAGATTTTCGTCGGGCTGGATACCACACATCCGCGTGGTAGACTCGAAAGCATTGACGAACATCGGCCACTCTAAAGGATCTCCGGAGAATTTGGGTAGGTCTCTCGACACCACCTGTCTCGCTGCGATTTGTTGTGCGCTGATCACACCAGCAGCAGGATAGGCCCAGGAATTTGGGGCCTGCCGCGGTTGTGAATTATCCGTTGATCCAACGCCGTGGATTCCATACGGATTGGGAGCCGCTCCAACTCCTGTGCAAGCAGCCGGGAACTGCTTATCTGGCAACTGTCCAATATCCCGGGTCCTCTGGTTTGACTCGTTCTGCTGAACGCACGTTCTGCCCGGATTTTCCGTCGGGGGAACTGCTTCGTTGTGCAAAACTGTAGAAAATCCCGGAGGGATTGCGAAACGTGTAGCTCGATATGTGGGCATCAGTGCTGCTGTTTGCCATTCAGTTTGATTCGATTCGGGAATCACGGA